>NC_047056.1:95055070-95355070 GCF_000738735.6 Corvus cornix cornix
TTGTTAATTTGTATGCACAGGTATAATAACAGCCAACAACCACTGTCACTGATAAAGTACACGAATAACAGAAGAAGTTCATTACATTATTGCAGCAGATTAATGAATGACTGAGCATAAAATAAAATAGGAAATGTAAAGACAACTTCTATATATTATAGTTTTGTCCTCTGGTCTCTCTCCTTTTATTAGAACTTGGGTTTAGTAGCCTATTTCTAAAACACTTATTAAACTGTTGCTGTGAAGTGATATATAGTGTTGCTTAATATTGAATTTCAGTACTTGCAACTTAGCCATGCAGAAATCTCCCCTGAGTCAGCAGAATGGCCAGTGCAGAGTTTCTGCAGAGAAAGGCATCACCTCCCCTGTCACACTGTCACAGACCTGGGCCACAAGCTTGGCCTCAAGCCAGAGGGAGGGAATGTTTGAGGCAGATTTAAATAAGGGGAAGAAACAGGAGAAAACATAGAAAAAGGATGTTAAAGATGACTTTAATTTGCTTGTTTATTATTTGGAGGGACATAAAAGTTTGGTCCAATGTGGAAAATTCTTTTGAGAGGAAAGCTGGGATGTTTGTGGTATAAATACTGAACTTATTGAAAAAGAAAAAGTAACATACAGCTGTGGTGTGAACTCTACCTGAAAAAAATAGAGTATTCAGTAAGAATAAATAGATGTATGCTGATGAAGTTTGCACCCATATAGATTACAAGAACATTACGCAGAAATTATAGCAGAAAACATGCTCAAGATGTAAAGCAGATTTTACTCTGTTAGGCCCGATTTCTGTCTTCTTCCATATTTTAATTTACGTTTTTACTTGCAACTGCACCCTGTCATGTCATCATCTGACACCAGATTATGCCCACTTATTTAGATTTACACAAATTATAATGAAGGCTATATATCTCTATTCATTGTCCATGTATAGCTGAGTATGTCAGTATGACAGTGGCAAATGTACACGTGTTCATACAGAATATTTTAATCTTAAAAACAAAACTACACCCCTTTATTTCTTATTTCACCAAATGGGAAATTAAACCAGTTAGTGTATGAGAAATAATATATTGTTCTTCCTTGGCTTTTTTTTCACTCTTGCAATTTGTTCAGACTAAAATAAAACTACGCTGTTCAACAGCACAACTTCTTGATGCTTCAAAGGGAATGCAACAAAAATAAATGTTTAGGTTGTGGAAAATATACTTTGACTAACATAATTCATGGCTGTCACACAGTAGGAGTAGTAATTATTGATCAATCTCTTTTTTTCATTCTTTCTTTGTAGTGTTGAAGTACTGTAACCAGCTGCATTTGTAGAGGGCTGAGTGAACTTGGCTTATTCACTGAGGCTCAGACACTGCAAAGTTAATGAGGCTGCTGAACTTGATGCCTTCACTGGAAGTGAATATAGGACACTGAAAGATGTGTGTTTCTTCCATTTTATTAAGATATATTTTGTAAGTTCAATATCTGGTACCAATAGCAAGGCAATTAGAGCAAGGAGTCAGAGAAGAAGCCACATTCTATGGCTGGTCATGGATTAATGAGTCTTTCATGGGAGAGCTGTACTGCTGCTGTCTTAGTCATTGAAGATGCATTCTGCTAGCATTGAGAAATTCCTTCGGTTTTCATGAAATATAACTCTAATCATCCTTTGACTATCCAGTCCTTTGTCTTGGCATCAGTCACTGGACAGATCAGAAATATTGTCTTGAAAAAGAAAATTCCCATCTGTAGCTGCCATAAATTAAATACTGTATTCAAACCAGACTTTAACATTTAGACATTAGATACCATATTCATATAGAACATCTTTGGTTTTAAGATATAAGTCTTTGGCCCTGCATTATTGGGTTTCTTAAAATCTTTGTCTTGGCAATGTAAATTTCCTAATATTTCTTCTTATGTCTCTCCTATTGCAGCAGTAAGGGGATGATTTTTTTTTTTATTATTATTATATTATACTTTGAAGGGAAATTACAAACCTCCCTCAGTGATACTCATTTGTCCTGGTGTTTAATTCTTCTGGGTTTTCTCAAATCTTGGCCTCCTTGCTGAGACAACCAGTCAGGATGACAAGGAAATCCATCTGTTCAGGATACAAATACATCAGTAGGAATTATGCATAGTGTTTCAATTTATAAAGTAGACTAAATACTCTGAACCGGACAGCGATCACTTGTCACCTGCATTTTATCTAATGGTGCTAAAATTAAGGACTTCCTTGCCATCGTCATCATTATATTTAATTGTAATAGAAAAGTTATGCAGTAAGCACTTTATGGACTTTGAAGAACTTACAGGATGGTGCAGGCTTTCTGCTCATTCCTATGAAGCATTTCTCACACTTCCTCTGAAAAATATCATCGCTGTATTCAGTCCTAGTAGATGTCTCTGACCCTGCTGTTCCTCTTCAATTTTCTAATCCACATTGGAAGAAAGCCTTCAAGAAACTGATGGAAAATCCAAAGTCTAGATCTGTCTTGCACTCCAGCTGTGCAGAAAGTGCAGAATAAGAGTGAGTTTGCTACTATCATGTCAGTGGCTTTCTTACAAAATCTATTGGCAGCCTTTTTTGCCCCTTTTTATACTGAGAAAGGGAAGAGTCTCACATAATTATTCTGCTTTAAACTCTAATTTGGTCTGTTCCTTCTGGCTTGTGCCTCATACTTATCAGGGTGATGATTCACTAATAAGGGCGATGCACCCTTGTTGACGTGGCTTGTAACTCCTGTGTGGCTGCTTGATATGCCCGTGGATCATCTCAACCACTGCTGCAGTGGATTTCCTGACTCCACGCATAGCACATTGTCAGATGCAACACACACTTCCACCATGCTGAAGGGGCTTGCTCTGCTGATATTTCTCATAGTAAGTTATGGAAAAGAGTAGCATACAGAAATAAAGCTGGAGGTGACCTCAAGTATTCATGAAGTTCAGCTGGCTACTCCTGGACAGGATCACCTATAACTGCAGTTTTTCTCTTTTTCAAAGATTGCTGGGGATGGATATTCAATAATGTCCTTGGGCAATCCCCCTAGAGCTTCATTATTGCTGCCATTGAAAAATTTGCCCTAATACCAAACCTGGATTTTTCTCTCTCATTTAAGTTCATCATAGTGGGGTGCCTTTCTCAGTAGAAGTCCCAACAAAAATGTTAGCTATTTCCCCTGGGAAACACTGTGTTGTAAGCCTGCCTGTGCATTCTGCATTTCTAAAACATTTTAAAGTACATGTAAAAAGTCAAGAGAGGTTTTACTTCTGCATTTGGTGTCTAAAAGCTCTGTTCAGCCTGGAGGAGACTGAGGGGAGACCTCATTGCAGTTACAACTTCCTTGTGAGGGGGAGAGGAGGGGCAGACATTGATCTCTTCTCTGTGGTGACCAGTGACAGGACCTGAGGGAATGGCCTGAAGTTGTGCCAGGGGAGGTTTAGGTCAGATATCAGGAAAAGGTTTTTCACCCAGAGGGTGGTTGGGCACTGGAACAGGCTCCCCAGGGAAGCGGTCATAGCACCAGCCTGAAAGAGCTCAAGAAGAATTTGGACAACGCTCTTGGGCACATGGTGTGACTCTTGGGGATGGTCCTGTGCAGGGACAGGAGTTGGACTTGATGATCCTTGTGGGTCTCTTCCAACTCAGCTGATTCTGCGATCTTTTCATTACAATGGGCTGCATCCAAATGCAAGCTCTTATGGTACCAGTGTTTGAAATAACGTTGGGCATCACTATCCCTCAGTTCACTGGGGTGAATCAGACATTCCAGCACCTTCTTGTACCTATCAGGATGGATAGTACCAGGAATCATTTAATGACTGCAAAAGGGGAAACAAGGGCAATTAATATCACAGCAAGGAAATTGGGAAAGTTGCCTACACATTACACACCATCCCTTAAAAAATTGACCAGGGGCCAAAATAAAAACCATGGGATATTCTTTTTTAGAGGTGTAAAATAAGAATAACCTGGTTTTACATGAATTGTCAAAGTGCTTGTCAAAATTTCCCTATAAATTCTTTGCCAGAAAAGGAACTGGAATAGCAGATTGATCAACAGGACAATAGTGCAGGGTTACCTCTGTGCAGACACCACGACTGGCTGACTGATAGCTGAGTGATAACTGAGTGATAACTGACTGATAACTAGGTCAGCTTCTAGTCAGCATGTTGGTTAACACAGTTAATTTTCATTTAGCTCTGGAGGCGTAACTTTGACTACAAGGATAAAATACATATGGGTTATTACACACTTAATCTTTTAAAAGTGGGTTTTTGTTTTGGTTCTTATCTCACATCCAAACATGATTCTGAAGCTGAGTGAGCATAAACTATTTTGAGATAAAATGCCAGATTCTGTCACTGGTTAAATATGGCTTATATTTGTTTCAACAGTAGATAATGCACATAGCTGACCTAAAACCACGTTTGCATGGTACATAGAATTTTGCCCCTACTTAACAAGAGACTATTGCTGCCTAGATTGCAAAAGCAGAGCAAAACTCTACAGATAGGCATCATGCTGTGAGCTTTTATTGTCTGACTGTGTCTAATGGTTGAACTGCCAAAACTAGCAGCAGGATGAGGATAAATTATGAACAAATGAAGAACTCTGTCATTCTTGTATGATAATCCAGATTTCCTTTATCTAAAAATAATGATCATAGGGTTTGAAAATGAGAAGGACAAACATTATATGAGCAAATGGTAGAAAGATTTTACATCCTTCTTAGAATGATCTTCTCTGACAAATCAGAACACCAGATGCCTAATAAAAACAGGATGGAAACCCTATGAGTTAAGTGTCCATATAAGATATGGACACTTATATAAGATTATTCCCAAACTTGGTGTGCATGAGTTCTTTGTACAATTAGGGTTTTATATTCATGAGTATGATGACCCTATGGCTCACAGTCAGTGTTCTCTTTACAGTCAAGAGGAAGAGGGTGAATTTTGCACAACAGATTGCCCAACCTAGCAGCTTATTCACATAAGCAATAGCATTTAAATTAATAGGTTTCCTCCCAATAATTCTCTCCATGTAAAGACTGGCATGCTTATTTAAAACCACATATACCAACACCACTAGTGCTAACTCTTCCTTGCATGGATTTATACCGTATAGTTGTTTCCACGAGGAAATCACACTCAAATCAGGGACGTATCCTCATACAAATAGGACTAATAAAAAGCATATTTGTGCCTTTACTGTATTTGATGAGCGGAATTTAAAATGGGACAGGCTTCAAGCTGACTATGACGGGGAAAGAAAGAGAAAGAGGAAAAAAATGCCAATGAGAAGAGGGCAATAACAGACAAGATGATAGAAAAGGTAGGAGGACCTTTAGGATGTTAATCTCTTTAAGTTTTGAAATGTTTTGCCAAATTTAAGTTATTATTTGGCCGAATACATCAAATGAGATTTATTTTGACCATAATCTCAGGTATCTGCCTTCCTCTAGTTCCTATGATCTCATTTTTTCACTTTTTAATCTTTTCTCTTGTTCTTCCTATCCTTGTTTAATCTTTTAAATCTAAACTAGCCTAGCTTTTTACCCAGTTTTACCTACAGGAAGATTCTGCTGCTGTGGAGTCCCATTATTTCACAGGGCAAACATCATGTCTTTTTCATGGGCAAGAAGTTCCCTACTGGACTGAATGCTGATGAATTATTTAGGCAGAATAACCAAAGTATGCTACAATATGAATTATTCTCTACCTACTTACATCAGTTTGGTGCCTTGGCCCAATGGCTGTACAGTCTGAATAGAAGTCAGTCCATTTAAGCCTTTTAACCTACATACATATCATTAGGGCATTTGGCAAGAAGTTGAATGTGGACCAGGAGATAAAATATACAAATAGCATTAACACTTCTGCATACAAATAATTATATTAAAAAATAATAGAATAGTTTCATATAGGAAAGATTGGTTGGAACAAAGAGGAAGATCGATACATTTCCTAGTGCAAAGTTGTTATGTCAGAAGATACCTTTAGCTACGAGTCAGTGCATGGATCTTGAATTTGCAATTTGTTTCTTTTACTTAATGTAATACTATAGCTTGGCCATATAGCTTATATACAATGTCCACAATATGTTAGATGTACTAAGCATGGAATCACCTACATTGTGTATGATGACAAGGTTCCAAGTTTGGATCCTGTATCGAGGGCTCTAGAAATGAGAAGAACATCAAATCTGCACCCTGGTTGAAATATAAAATTCTTGTCTTTGCCTGCTTCTGAAAAGAGGCCCAGAAATCAAAATTTCCTAGACCCTCTCAGCATGGAAGCTAACTGAATCAATTTGTTTTAATAACTCTGCAAGAATTTAGGTGTTTTCAAAAAATAACTGCTTTTGCAAAATAAAAACTGCCTAAATAAATTGTATGAAAGAGCTATTTGATATGTATCACTATGGGATGCATGCAACATTTACTTTTGCATTAATAGAAAATATAGAAGTCTGGTAACATAAATAAAAGTGATTGATAACATAGCTTGTAGAGGGGCTTGAAGGAGGCAAAAATCCATGAGAAAGACTAAATTAATAAAGGATCAGTATGGATTGCTTACAATTATTATATACCCAAAAGTGAGGTTTGGGAGAGATCTGCAATACAGATTCTATGTTAATCCCCTGATTTTCAGTGACTACAGTATCTTAAGATCTGTCAAATCAGCAGAAGGTACTCATGGGATATTTCAGTCCCCTCCTAGCAAAATAAAAAAGACAACTACTGTGATGTCTGCTTTGATGTTTGCAAAAAAGTGGAGTGATAAAGAATGTCTGAAAGGAGATTAGCAAAATCACATATACTCAAGTGAAGCCTTGCCAAGGTGCATTTACTATGCAGGATAAATTTGATTTGCAAAAATGTGGAATATAGATTACTAGATTAATGAATTTAAAGAACAGACCTTGCTGTCTGTCTTTTGCTCAGTTTCTGTCTTGTGAGAAGAATAAACTATATTTTCACTGGAATAATTAAAATTTTGAAGAGTATGCAAGTACAGTACTGAATAATTACTTATCCATTTGCAATTTTGCTAAACTTTCCTTGTTGCAAAGTGAACATCAGTGTCTGCACCTAGTCATTAAGAAGAAATAAATGCCCTACTTGAACCATAATTTTTGCTTCCTTTTCTGCTGATTTAGAGGTCAAAACTGGGATTTTGGAATTAATTTTTTCCCCCCATTTCTTGCCTCAATGCAGGTTTGTTGTTTTTTTTTTTTCACTGACTTTGGGTCCTGAATCAATTTTGCATCTGTCAGTGAATATTTAGAATGTTGTCTGTGAAGTCCGTGGGAGGGACGACATCTCACACAAAGGAAGAATGGTGAGAGGTCTTTATCCAAGGCACAGCAAAGCCTGTGAGATGCCTTCTTAAGTTTTCTATGGACACACAGGAGAGGCTAGAACACCCACTGCTCATCTCAGACAAGTAACTATACTTTGAGGGGAGATAACAGTAGCAACAATCATCCTCCAGAAAATAGGTACATACTAGGGCATATTTGATTATGTGAGAAAGAAGCAGGGCAACTATCAAGGAAAGACAAAAGACCAGAGGGTGTATGTTACATTACATTAAAAAAAGGGAGCGACTTGAGGCTTTCAGGCAAGCAAAAAAAGGGGCTTGGTGCCAAGGAGACAGAAACTTCATTGCATTGTTTGATTCCAGATAAGGGACTCCAAAGCAGATGTAGTCGTGATGGAGGGAGAGGAGCAGTTCCTCCTCTCCAGCAGCAGGGAGGTGTTGTTTTACTGAATGGGCTACTGCAATGAGGACCACAGGTCTACAAGCTTCTGTGCTAAATCAATGTCATGAAGGAAACATGAGTCCTTGCATTTTTGTCATTCTGTTGGAATAAATGGGGTTGCACATAAAAAATACATGACTTCTTTGTCAAATCTTTAATCAATATCCTTATCAATTTTTTCTGGTAGAAACAGCTTATTGGACTGCACACCCTGGCTGATAGCCCAGTCTCTATATATAGATTCAGTGTGTAATCCTATAAAATATTTCTCCACTCTGATGGTGCCTCTGCAAAACGCCTATTTCTGTCAGTTTAGATTAGCCTTTGAAACTTCAGAGCCAGCAGCTAACAAGCTTAGCAGCACAGCCTAGTAAATCATCTGTCTTGCAAAGGCACTTATGTGGAAGAGCTGAGCATCTCTGAAAATCAGGCCATTTCATTTTACTGGCTATATATGGGTTCAGCAACTTAAATTAGGCATACAGAAACGTTAGCAGTGGAATTTTCTAAAGACTGATTCTTACTCCGTTATTAGAGCATGCTCCAAATGCTTGTTTCATGCCAGAAAAGATATGATGGCAGTACTTCACTAGCCAAATGGACATAGTGACCTTTTTGAAATGGCTCCAGCATGGGCTGGGGCTTACAATGCAGTGTCACCACATGCAGGTGGGTACTCAGAAGAGCAGGGTTCAGCTGCCACAGTGGGTAATTTTCATCTAAGAAGATGAGCTCTGGATTTAATACATTTGTGTGGCCACCCCACAGCCCTGAAGAAGTGTGGGGAGCTGTCTTGGACATGTTGGTGGGTGATAGGAGTATATGGCTGAGAGCAGGGATCTGAACACTAAGTATGTGCTGTGCCAGTCACTGGCAACCTTAAATTGATAGAGCATGTATCTTTCCAGCTCCAGGATAATGCTCTCAAGGGAGGTGGGATCTTTTGCCTTTCAAAAGAAGTTGTCTCTAGCTACTGCTTTTGGAGCAGTAGTACTGCTTTTGTGATCTTTCAGATCTTGCAACCTGGTGCCAGCTCAGCTGTCTGGCAAGTGAAATCTGTTTGTGCAATGGGCTGCTGGCTCTGCCACCATGCCATTTGTGCAGAGATGACTCTGTAAGTCAGCCACAAAGACAGACAGACCCACAGGCTCTGTCTGGCATTGACCAGCGACATGATCTGCAGCATCCACAGATATTTGGTTCTCTTTCCACAGAGTTCTGAAGATCTCTGAAACTACTTTTTCCCAAAGGAGTGGTCAGGCACAGCCTGGATCACAGTGTACGTCATGAGCTGTTCCAAAAAATCAGTGCAAGCAAGGGGGTAAGTCATACGTAGGTTGCAAGATGTGTTCTGCCAGTTAGCCTCAGAGTCCATGGTTTCTGAACTGTTTTACTCAGTGGTATAGACAAAGCTAGAGATTACAAAAATCTGATCTTTTTTCCTGAGTCTGAGAAGCAAGACCATCCATAGGATACCTCATATTTGGTACTTGAATGACAGAACTGCCCAGGAATTCTCGTAGCCTGAGATTTTAGAGATTTCCTTCATCATAAATGCTAGGGCTATGTACAGTTTTATGCCAGAACCAGTTGATGCCCTTTCTTCCAAAGGCTCTGCAGGAAGTCTGCACCCTTTTAAAGAGCAGCTGGTCATGCTTTGTGAACCACAGGTAAGGTAAATGCCAGGTAAAGCAACAACTGCTGGCAAACATGTACACATCCTGAGCCATCCTTGCAATCAGAGTCAGTCTGCAGTTTTGCCATAAATTATATAGCCACAAAAGTGATGAGGAATTGTTTAATTATTTAGAAAAAAAGTGGTGCTTAGGCTGGCTGGATTACCCTTAATACCTTTGAAGTTTAGCAGAGGTTTTCACCATGTTTTGGGAATTCCCAGTGAGGGACAAACACAGCTAATGAACAGCTTTCAAAGAGCCTAAACTTAGCTAAAGCCTGTTCATGAATCCCTTCGATAATCAAGAACAGCAGAAGAACGAGATTGAGAAGACAAAAATCCATAGCTTAACTTTACACTGTGTACAAATTAAGGAGCTGACTCTTCTATTTGATCTTTTAAGTGAAAAGATAAAGTATCGTTGCATTAATACTGCACTTTCCCTCTCATCACCTCACTCCTCTCAGAATGATTTGAATGGTGCTGATTTTTGATGCCACTGCTATATATATCAGCCCAGCTGGACTCCACCTACATTTCCACATTGTGCTGTTGTCATGTCCTGTCTTTGAATGAAAATGTTTGCCATTTGTCCTGCTGCAGCTTCTCCCGTTGACCATGAATGCACAGTCTGTCAGATATTCTTCCATTCTTTTCAGCTACTGAAGTATGAAACATATTTTGGCTCTTTTCCCCAGCAAGTAAAGTTAACAGTTAATGGGAGCTTGAAGCCACACTGGTCCCTGAGCTCCATCTTGAGTCCACTGAAAATCTGGGATGGCAGCACTTTGCAAAGTAGAGCCTTACACACTGGCAATACCTGCTTGCAGTGAACAGACTATAAAAGGACTCTACCTGAAGGGAAACAGAACTCATGGCCAGGCTGGCTCTAATGTGCCTTCTTTATGGAAAGAGAGACCTCCACTGTTATTGTACTGATTGAATTTTTCCATTTGGTAAGCAGTCTAAATTTCCTTCACTGCCAACTGCTGCCCAATGTAACTGCAATTGTGCAGATTGTTTTACAGAGATTACTGGAGTTTTGTGGTAAGTTATATGGTGATGAATTGTTTTTCAGGGAAATTTAACTGTAAAGGCAACAATATTTGAACAGACTGCATGAAATTTGTGATCATGATACTACCGCTTTTCTATTTTAAAGATAAAAAGCCAGGTTGGATGACTACTGAACAGATGAACAGATGTTCCTTCCTCACCACTGAGCACACTGAGTGTGACACTGATTTATATGACCTGGAAAGGATGTATTTATAAAATATTTTGGATCTGGAAAAGCAGAATAATTATAAGACCAATTATTTAAAGTTTCAGCACTGAAGCACTATTCTATATTTGACTGTAAACTGTTTGATCACCTCTTCAGCCTCTTGCTAACAGGAAGACTGTTGCCTTGAGCAATTTTAGCAAGAGCAGGACAACTGCCTTAAAATGGCTGCAAGCCTGGATATGGCTCTGTAGTGCTTTAGAACCAGGTGGGAATTAAACTCCAAATAAGACGCTCCCATTCCCTGCACCTCCCTCTGAGAGAGGGACAAAGGCAGAGACTATGGGTCAAGATAACAATTTCCTGAAAGCAAACAGCAATGGGATGAGAAATGACCAGCAATAGCAACAATATTCATAACAAAAGTATACAAAAGAGAGGGTGATTTACACACAAAAAGGTGCTCACCACCTCGACTCAGTTCTATGTGGCCACCAAGACAAAGACAAGGTGGTGGACATTTCCACATTCCACAGCTGGCATTCCCCTTCCCTAGCGAGAAAACGTCAGAAATTTTTTTCCTATAACTTGTTTTGTAGCTGGATGTTGCAGCAGAAAGGCTGTATCTGGAAATCAACATTGAAAATTGCCACAAAAAAGCCATTTGGGCAAATACCAGTAAACTTCCCTATGGTGTTGTAACACTCAGTAAATGACTTGTGCATTAGAGGAAAGACATCAGGTCACTCTCAGGGAGTTGCTGTGGTCAGTCACACAGCTCTGATGTGAGGCACAGAGGACAGGGCTCACATGGAAAGATGAAACTCACATGCTGCAGCTATCCCCCTCTCAACTTGTTGTTTAAGCTCCCCTTGCTGTCAGTGCAGAGAAATAGACACTCTGGAAGATCAGGCATCCCTTAAAGTCAGCAAGGAATAACAAGCACCTCCAGAAGATTATGATCTCATCCTGTCTAGTGTAGGCAAAGGGTGAGTGTTTGTCACCTCACAGCACGACTTTCTCTCCCTGGTGACTAGAAGAAATAGATAACTGATTAGATAACACAAACCATATTCAAGCATTGGTGGAATTGTGTTGATGTAAAGAGTACATTGTAACTTATTTCCCTTCCAAGCATATAAGCATTTTTAACCATTTAGGCTACATCCAGACAAAATGGTGCCATGCTATTACAACTGACATCTGAGGCTGGATAACTGAGGATCCTGTTAGTAAGTCTCCTGGGGTGAATTATGCATACGCAACTCTTTAAAATGAAAGATGAATTTCCATATAACACAGGACCAGCAACACAGTTATAAAAGGGCACTGTGGTTTATACTATGCTTCAGATCCATAAGCAAAGCTTTTACAGCGCAGTGTGGCAGCCGGTCTGTCCTTCTCCTCACCCATTGGTGGGTCTAGCTCTAGTGTTGGCTTGTGCAGGGTTGATGAGTTTTTCTCTGGACCTGTGACAGAAATTGGCCCAAGATGTCCCCAGCTACCCATAAGCAAAGCATATTAGGTGCAGTAGTGATGCAGTGTGCAGAGCCCCCATCTGTCAGAGGGAAGATTGGATGGTGGATTTGGCCACCCATGAATGAAGAACAGCGTTTTCCTTCAAAGACAGATTCAGCACTTGGCATATATTTAAGTATAACTAAATGGCACACCAAAAATTTTCATAGTCCTTGTGGGACAAGGCAGCTTTTTGGCGCATGTCTCTCTGGTCATGAAAATCCTGGTTCTACGTAGGTTCTTCTTTAGGGACTTTTATAGATCTGGACCGTAATCATTTACCTCTTATGACAGTCACACGTCTTAAGATGAAGCAAAGGTATGTGATTAGTAGCCACTGGGGCAATCTACTCTTAATATCTTAAAATCTAAATTTTACCGACTTGAAAGGAAACACAGATGGATCACTTGCAAATGATATTTGAGAAGGACCCATATTTAAATGACAGTGAGCTGTCACTTCAAAAAAAATCAGCAGGATTCCAAAATAGGTGTTACAAAAGCAAGAAGGAAGATGTTACAGTTCTTTTGTGGTGGGTGAAAGGGAGAAGTCAGCTGGTATGTTATGTGATGTAGCCGCTGGATTAAATAAGGAAGGACATCTTCTGCTGTTTACATGTAAGTGACATAATGCTCATGTGAAACCCTGAATTAAAAATTTTCCCCAAAAAGCTGAGATTCTTAAATGACTCATTGAAAGCTTGGATTTTCTTTCAATACATTAGAGACAGGAAAATCTAAAGACAGTCCCTGAAGAATTAAAGTGTTAAACCAGGCGAGTCCCTCAAATATGCAGCATATCCTTGTGCTAGTTTAAAATTTCACTCTTAATAGCATAGATGTGAAGCCTTCCTCTGAAGTCAGTAGAGCTGTTCTCAGTTGTAGTGGCAGAAGAGAAGGCACATATAATTCACGGTATGGGAAAAAACTCAAAAACCAGACTTCTAAACATGCTATGACTGAAGCTAAGAAAGTGTTTTATTATTTTGTCCAAGTAATACCTTGACATTGCATTGTTATTTTAAAAACTTGCTGTTTCTTGAGTCTGAGATAGCACCTGCAGGGCTGACCTATGCATAGTGAATGAGACATCTGGTCTGGAACAAAGCTGTCTTTTAGCTCAAAATAAACGTCACTTTTTCTTCAACCACAAACAGTAGACAGAGGTAGGGATGAAGGCCAGGTGAATGTTATACAGTGCATATCAAAAGTGATTATAATAATAAGAGCTTACAGGGCATGCAATTTAATCACCTCTCCAGAATCCAGGGCATTTTTCTGTTTTTGTTTTTGCAGAGACCTCACTGTGGTTAACCAGGATTGTTGTAGTAGCTGAAGATGACACTGCAGACCACCTTGTGAAGCTCTGTGGGACAGCATCTGCGTAAAGGCTCTTTTCGTCTTTGCACAGTTGCCACCGTAGAGGGACTGTAGGGGCAGGCTGGGAATATGCTTTCTGTATGGGATAGCTCGAATATGGTACCTACCTGGTTTCTCTGCATCCCTGTGATGCTCCTCTCCTGCTGGCATTCTGGCCAGCCTGGCCTCCTCAGTCAAACACACGAGACTGCAGAGCAGGAGACGTGCCACAGTACCAGGGGATCTTTAGCCTTGTGTCTGTGAAATAGTGATGAGGGAATCAACAAAGGCAAGTGCAGGGTCCTGCACTTGAGGAGGAATAACCCCCTGCACCAGCATATGCTGAGGGCCAACCTGCTGGGAAGCAGCTCCATGGAGAAGAGGAGGAGGGGTCCTGGTGACCAACAAGATGTCCACGAGCCAGCAATGTGGCCTGGTGACCAAGAAAGCTAAAGATCTCCTAGGGTGCATTAGGAAGAGCACTGCCAGCAGGTTGAGGGAGGTCATCCTGCCCCTCTGCTCAGCCCTGGTGATGCCACACCGGGAGTGCTCTGTCCTGTTCTGGGCTCTTCAGTACAAAGGAGACATGGAAATCCTGGAGCAGCTCCAGTGAAGGACAACAAAGATAAGTAGGGGACTGGGGCATCTCTGTTAATGAGAAAAGGCTGAGGAAGCTGAACCTGTTCAGCCTCAAGAAGAAAAGACTCAGAGGGGACCTTATCAATATAAGCATATAAAGGGAGGGTGTCAAGAGGATGGAGCCAGTCAGTTGTTGATATTCTAGTCCTTGGCACTCTCTGCAAGGGCACAATACGAATAAAGTGGGATGTGGCAACATCAGTTTTTAGCCCTGAGCCTGTCAGATATTTGCCTCTAAAATCTACAAAAGTGACAGGATTTGAGTGTAAAAATTTGAACTAGGTTCAGTAGTTGAAATATTTTTGAATGTCTTGCAAATTAGAAACAATTGGCAACCTGCTGGAAAAAATGTCCTTGCTGACTTTTGCAAACTGTGTCATTTCTGATAATACTGGCAAGAAAAGCTATTTTATATCCTGGAGGACTGTTCTTGGAAAAGAAAATAAAATAGCTTCTCTCACTTTTCTTCCAGTATGGCAACATGGAAGAAACTGTGCAGCAGAGCTGGGTGTATGACAGGGGAGAGAACACCCTTGCTATTAATGAATGCGCGCTGGAAAAAGGAGAGTGATGGATCATTGAGGATGAATTTGAGTTCTTTTAAGGGTATGACTTCTGGTTTCATGTGGCCTAGAAAAGTAGTGAAAATTTAACTACATATTAAACACTGACTCTTGGGAAGGTCACTTCAGGGCCCACTAGGATAGATGGATTTTCTTGACAGAAATACTTTTGCAGGCTTCAGTGCAGTGTGCACCTCATGGGCTTAATATATCTGGGGAGTACTGTGCGTGCACTGGTTCTGCATGGTAAGTTAGACATCCTGAGCACATCAAGTGTACAGCAGAAAAACAGATCGTCTATGAAATCCACACACTAAAATCAACCCCCCAACACTCCCAAAGAATCAGACTTTGGAATGGGTGCTGAAGAATAAGCTTCCTCCCCAGGGAGCGTCTCAGAGGTTTCTGGATGCTTGGCAAGCCAGAAGTCCCAAACAAAAGCAGGAAATCCTCCTGTTCTGCCAGGTGACACTTCCAAACTGTAGAAGTGAGTGTAGCAAAAGAAGCCCTCTTGGAAAGATTCACTGGAGGACAGAGGCAGGAGATATCCAAAGGAATGCCATGAGAGGCTGCTTGTAGATCTTAAGAAGAAGAAATTCTGGGGAAGAGGCCTTTTTTCATGTTATTTCAAGCTGGTCCTGATAAGTGCCTGAACAAATTTACTTGGACAGTCTGCCATTTTCAGGGATAGAAAATCCTTTGTTTTCAAAGAGCTCAGCAGATATATCCTGGCCTGCTACAGGCACAGCATATGCACAACTGAGCAGAAGATAGCAGAATTTCTGCTTCAATTTCCACTATAAACCACAGCATGTTTTCAGCACAGATATTTCACAAAAATACTGTGGTTCATCATGAAAGTAGACTTCTCTCTTAAATTCTCCAAGTACTTCTTATAAGATTGCCACTAACATCATGAAGACACCCATTAAAGGTAATTGAGACTTAGAACAAATATTGAAAAATTGAGGCCTAGAATAAATGTCTTTATATAAGACCAAAGGGAAAGGGATGAAAGGAACAAGAAATCCTTAGAACAAATTAGCATCACTAGTGTGACTGTCTCAGAAGGTCAGTGATGCTGATGTCATGTCATTTATGTTCAAATTTTACAGGATTTTATGAGAAAGTGGAAGGTCCTCCCCAGACAGTCACACACCATTATTCATTATTCTTGTTTCACACTTGGTGATATGCTTTTGATCTCTCATGATCTCTTGTTATCTATTGTTGGAGGTGGCTGTAAAAAACCAAAACTCCTTGGTATGATGCCCATCTAGAACAAATTTAATAACTGCTTTTACCTTTAGAGTTCTTCTAAATACAGGTAGTTCTCAAAGCAGCCATGAGAAATATTTTTCTCAATGTATCAGTTGTGTAAAACAGCTGTCAATATATATCTCAGACTTGTTAGACACAGATACCCTGCTAAGTTACTAACCAGCAGTTTAACATCAAGTGAAAAATTTCCACCTCCTTTCCCCTGTATGCCAGGTACCAGAAAAAAGGGAGCTCCTAAGGCTAATACATGAGTCACAGAGAAGCTGTTTTGGCCGCAGTAAATTAAGCCTCATAATGGGCCTGTTGAAGGGTGTAGACAGCTACTGCTGGGTGATGTTAAATATGTGAAAACTGCTGCAGGAGAGGACTGGAGAAACAAAAGGAAAACATGTTAAAATTTGCACATTCAAGTCAGGTAATGACTGGAGTAAAATGCAGCACAAAGGAAAAGGTTTGTGATAAATTCACATAAGAGGTAGGTAATTTCTAGAGTCATACTTCTCTGTGTGGAAAAAAGATTTGAAACTGAAGACAGAATCTCTACCAGCTAAACTGACAAAAGGGAGCAGGAGTAAACAGCTGCCAAAAACCTCAGCCCAGATGTGTCCCTGCTGCCTCTTATTATGGTCATTCTCTCCTCCTTCAGGCTTCCCAGTAAAAAGAAACAGTGCTAGAAAGATATTCATGTATTCACTGAAAAAAGTACAATTGCATAGCAAGAATAAATGTTTTTCCAAAGTGGAAATAGTCTTAAATTGCAAAAGGCCTTTGCAGGATAATAAAGGGATTTGGGCTGAAATGAAAGTGCACGTTAATGTTTTGAGAACAAAGCCCAGATTAATCCAAAAATGAAACTGATTTTTTAAGCATACAAATGCAAAAGAAAATGAAACTTCAAACATTTTGGTGTATATTTGTCCAAAGTGCAACACCTCATCTCTTTACAAACAATAGCAATACCAGAGTAAAAAGTGTGACACACTTACTTACTAGCTGGCAATTAACAGAAAAAAAATGTTTAATGTTTTTAGGCATAGCCCCAATGCCTTTTGAGAAATTTCTCTAAAAATGAGAGAACACAGACATAAACCCAGGAAATTTTTATGGAAATTTGGGTCTTTTTCCTTTTTTTTGGTTGGTTGGTTGGTTGATTTGGTTTGGGTTTTTTTTGTTTGTCTGTTTTTTTCTTTTTGGAAGTATAAATTAGTTTAAATTGGTTTTGTTTATTTTGTGGTTTGTGATGTTTGGGGTACTTATTTTCAAGCCTTTCTCCACAGCAGTAACGGCTGTGTCACAAAGCTAGTATTTGTTATTTCAATGAGCTGAGACTTCCACATAATCACTTAACTTCAGGATTAACTTTTTAAACATGGCATTTAATGTTATGATATAGCTTATGTTATCAGATAACACTATTTCCTTCACAAAACCTACCAGGGAGCAATTACATGCTCCAGCAAGTCAATAGAAGTGGCCTTACATGAGAGGGTTTTAACCAGCAAAGAGGGAAATCAGCTAAAAAATGACCTGGTTTCCCATGCTTTCACAGCAGCAACACAGTGGTATCTCAAGAGGAAAGGCAAACCCACTGACTAGATGATGGCCTTATCTCATTTATAGAGTGCAGCCTTGTGACTTAGAGCTTTAGTAACAGCTTTTTTCTCCGAAGAGGAAAATCTACCAATTTAATTGGCCTGCTTGTTTGATTTGAGCAAAGGCTATTCCCTCACATGCCGGTGCAGCAGCTCAGTGATTTAGAAAAAGAGCTTTTGCTTGTTCACTTCCTATCAGTCCAGCCTTGCTATGAGAGAAAACAGTCTGGAAGCTCCTAAGGAACTGGGGATTAATTTCATGAGGAGCCTGGCACAGGACTTAAAGTCTACCAGATCCTGATGACTGCTTGAGGAATCCTGTATTTACTTATAGAGATCTTAACTGTGTCAACACAAGAATATTCCATTTGCAGTGCAAACAAACAAATTAAAAAAGGGTTAGTTAGACTTTCTCAGTGGTGCCAGATTAAACCCCGTTCCTAGTAAAATGCAGATGTTATCCTTCTGCTTTTTTTGTGCTGGATAGGCAGCCTGCTAACTAAACAGCATGCCTTGTCTTATGCTTGACAACAAAAAGCTACACTGTTCTTGCAGCAGGGTTCAATCTTACAGAAACAGGGAAAACCGTTTGAACTCTAAACTCCAGTAATGTTAACATCCACCGTGTTCTATGTCCAGTGCTTTCCTCAGAGCTACTGCAGACACCTTAGTGAAATGGTCTTACAGCAAAGCTTTAAAAATTGTAGACCCCAATAGTTGGGGAGAGAAGAAGCCTTTAATAAGCATTCAATTTTTAGACAATCATCAAATAGCTATTGTAACCAGTAATAAACTACAGAATTTAGGCTCTTTTTACATGTTCTGACAGATTATTCATCAGCATCACTACTATGGATTATGTCATGAAAGCAGAAACATCTCACCTTAGACAGCTGTCAGTTTCCAGCTTCACAGATTTAACTACGTAGCTTAATACAGAGACATTTTTCCAATGTACTTAACTAATGAATACTACCGATGTCAGTCCTACTTATTCTACGGGTGTGAACCAACTGAGGGAGAGCTGAAGAATATATCTTGTTATGTCTGTCCAAAATAACACCCTCCAGAAAGGTATTTACCCTCAGATGATTCAGTCTTTATCATACATGGGTACACTTAGTCTAACCCCCATCCTGGTCTTCAGGATTGTTGCAAAATGTGAAATATGTAAAATTTTCTTGAGAAAGGGTGTTCTTTAATCCTTGATCTTTGTGTACTTTCAAACCCAATCACTAAGAAGGGAGATTTAAACCATTAAACAGAGAGCAGTTAACAGGGTCTAAGTGATGTCCTTGTGTTAGACAAGCTAATTACTTGTTCGTAGAATTGCCTTCTTAAGGTTTAGGGCTGCACATGATCTCAGACCTAGGGGGATGTTAACAAAGCTTGGGAAGAAAGATGCCTACTGACAGAGGGCACAAAGAATGCAGCATTTATGGGCCACAAAAAAAATGGCAGAACTTCTGAAATAAGGCAGAAACTAATAAACCAAACTCAGCAACTGTGCTGAAAGCAGCTCCAACTGGGTAAAAGGAAATTCTGGCAGGGGGAGATCTGCAACTACTGACTCAGGGGCCACTGACACAAGAAACCCACTGACCCAAAAGAAGAGAGACACTGAGCACGGCAACTGATTAGCATGAGAGGCGAGAAAATCATTAACCAACAGAAGACAGATTACTAATTAATAAGAGAACTATGTAACTTGTAGCCAATGAACACTAATTCCTTTGTTTGCTAAAATGTATAAATAGTAAAAAGTTGTGATAGTTGGTGTGCTTGATTTGTGGAATTCCACTGAGCACTCAGGCTTGCACAACTCTGAAATAAATAATCAGTGTCTCTCTTGAGTATTTAATTACTGGCTTGTTGCACACCAGGTAATGAATCCAATTTTTGTGGACAGCACCCCTGCCCTATGACAACTGCATCTGAGCAGCTGAGCTGTCAGGTAATGCCTGGAGGAGCCTCAGGATGCTTTTCAGAACCCAGCCCCACTGCACAGAGGTCACCATGTCCATATATCTTTGCAGGATCAAACCTTTCAGTATAAATCTACCCTTATCATCCTCCCTGCCTTTCAGTTCTGTTTCATTTGTGGCTGATTTGTTCCTGCAAGCTCTTTGGGAGGCATATTCCTCTGCACCTGGCAGGCTTCTGCTTTTCAAGGTCATTTACCCATGGAGAGTGATATTTCTAGTCTTTTTCCTGAGGGACTTTTACAAAAAAACCCATCAGTACACTGAATTCAGACCACTGTCCAGATTTGTGATCATGGACACTTGTTTTGAAACTGTCATTTCTGAGTGAGGCTGTTATCAATCTGTAGGAGGGGAAGAGTGCTTGCTATCTTACCTCGCTGTCAGCTCACTACTTCACGTATCAATGTTATGACTGCAGTTCAGTTTATATTTGTGAAGCCCTGGTAAAATGTTAAGCGCTCTAGCAGTGCTGAGGATTAATATTTTTTTTCTCTGCAGAGCACACAGCTATTTCAATAGGACAAGGCCATACAAACAGGTCTTGACAGTGTCTGGATAGGAAAACAACATCAAGCAACCCCCTGTTGCATTTTTTTCTGCAAGCAAAGGGCTGAGTCGTGTCTGCCTGAAGGTTATTCTTTCTATGTGTGTTTCTCTAAAATACCTTGAGTCACCATATCATTCAGAGGAAGAAAGGTAAAGAAGCTGTCTTTATTCACGTTTATTTACAGCCCTGATGCCTCTTCATGTTCACAGTAAGTGCAGAAAAACTGTACTTGCTGTGATTTCTTTTGATCTTGGACTGGCACCTGCTGGTGTGGGGAACTGGAGGCACTGTGATGAATGATGGCTCAGCAGCAGCCAGCTACACTGAGGTTAGAGATCATGGAGTTGATGTGCAAAGGTAGGTCCGAAGCCCCACTGTGCTTTCTTCAATCCCGTTCTTAATCCTTACAGCATCTGGTTTGAAAAGCAACAGATGTGCAAAATGAATAGCAGTTCCAAGACTCCTTTCTTCCCTGCCAGAAAGCCTTGTGCACTGCAATCAGCATTTCAAGGATTGTGTGTATTTTTATCACTGAGATGTCCTGGAGGTGCTCACATCTGGAGAACCCCACCTCATCTCACTACTCAAATGGTGCTGTACACTGGGTGCTTCCTAAACTGCAGCTCTCCCAGCAAGCCATGGGCACTTAGACTGATTAGTGGTCTCTGAAATACAGTATAATGAGTAATACAGTTAAAAAGGAAGAAAGTAATCTGGAAAATAACAGAAGGATAGAAGTAGTTTTTAAACATTTACTGCTGCATTTGCACCATATTAATCAAGTTAAGCAAAGACAGAAAAAAATCTAGATTTTCTAAGAAGTTTTAGAGCAAACCACCACAAATTGATGAATTTTCTTCTGTTTGATTGCTCACTTGAAAAAGTTACAAAAAATGTCTCACCACACCCTCACAGCGTTTTTGTTTGCACCCATTACAAGGTGTGCATGCAGTGCAACTCAAGGTGCCTGAGTTCAGTGGTGGGGTGAGAAATTTGTCCAGACTGCCAGGCGCCAACTCCATGTGCAGTCACTGGAGACAAGCAGTTAGGGCACCTACTCTAAGATTTAATTCATTTGCCCTGACTAAAAGCATCTAGAATGCAGCACATGTTTAAGGATTTTTCAAAGCTGTGGTATATGCACTGCCACGTACGACTTGCCTTCCAGCAGTCTTCTTCCCTACTTTGTCTATGCCCAAAGCCAATTCTGAGTCATGGTATGAGTATTTCTTTGAGAAGGATAGTTTAAATTTCCCCTAGCAACTTGACATTTTTAATTGCATAGCATGGTACAGAATAACTAGACTGAGCATAATACACCAAGTCAATAAGCTTTGTATTACATTTTTAACCTGAGGCTTCAGAAATCCATGTATTTGTGTAGGTGTTTCCTGTACATGCTTTGAAGCCCAGGACATATACAGCTTAAGGGAGCTGTATAACCTTCTTCATTTTATACAGGCAGCCATGTGAATGAATGGAACTTACAGCTTTGGTCCACAACTACAATCATTTTTCTATGGTTGAGAAATGTTCCTTTTTTCAAGTACAGGAGAGCATTAAATACCTCAGAGTAAAAAAAAACCTACCCTACTTCATAGCTTGACTTTATAGTGGAGATTTCTGACAACAGAGACTCTGCCCTGAATTTACACCCACAGAGGAGGCACCTAGATCTACTCTTTCTGTTTTAGGAGTCATTGCCAATTTGTGACATAAAGTGAATATGAAGTCAGGTAAATGTATTCTCTCCCCAAGGAAAAGAATGGTCTGTGTTTAATTCCCTTGATCATTGCATGAAAAAAAATTACCATTTTACCATGACATTTCCATCTTGGCAGCTAATGTGCCCCTCCCTGGAGCTCGGGCATGGAGATGGAGAGGCTGCAATGTCCAGCATCCTTGGCAAGACAGAAGGTACCATCCTCCTAAACATTTTAGCTCGGCACAGGCTCCTTGATGTCCATCACTCAAAGCAAGGCCCAGTCGGTATTTGGACCCCGGCTCACCTCTCTTGGGCTGAGCAGGAGGCGAGAGGCCAGTGCCCCACACAAGTAGTCCCAGGCGAGAACCTGCAGCAGCCATGACGTGACAACGGATGTGTGAGCACGAAGCCTCCCAAGCCAGAACACAACTGGCAGGCAGACTTTGCCAAGGAGGAGGGCTGGGTGCATCGTTTGTTCAGCACTTCGTGGAATTAGCAAGTAAAAGCACCTGGGAGATCTCAGTCTAGCAAAGCATTTAAGCACCTGTTAAAATTTAATCAAATCAATAGCTTGTTGACTTTGGTGGGACTGATGATGAGCCTCATTTCCAGGCTGAGTTTAAGTGCCTGGCTGGATTCAGGTTTGAAATGTTAGTTGTTACTGAGTTTTGTGTATTCTAATGCAGGTAAGTGTGAAGAAAACAGAAGGTGGTACCACCCCTAACATGAATTCTACTAAACTTGTTTTGGAAGAAACAGATAATTGCTGTTCAAGGTGGAAAGCTAACCATCTGTTTTGCATGAGAACATGTTTTACAATTTCCACTCCTAGCTCACTTTAGGACACTGCCATAACTGTATTTTATTTGCCTCGCCCACCTCCAAGTTCCTTCTACTTGTTTTCTTCCTTGTTTCACTGTTCTGGGAACTGGAGTTAAAAGGAAAGCAGAGACCCTCTGAATCTGCAGCAAGCTGGATTAACTGGGATAAGCAGACCTCCCTCCCCTCCCCTGCTCTGCTGTTTGCAGCTGAGTGATAACATCAACCAGCCCTTGTTCCTTGCTCTGTCCCATGTGTTTTCTCTTTCTGTTTTTTTTTTTTAACTTGTCACTGGCTTTAATTCCACATGCACCAGTGAACAGCAGCTGCTAATGCTCGATCTGACCACTACGCAATGAAAACTTTTACACAGGCTGCAACCTGAGCTTCTGCAAACACAATTCAAAACTCCAGCTGGTCAAGGTGCACCTCTGCTCACATTTCCTTTTATCAGAGGGTTGCAGGGGACTGTTCTGGGCAAATTATTTACTTTCCTCTGTATGCAGCCTTGCATTTCATATTGGAGGTTGCCACCCAGCAACTAAACATGAGATAAACAGTCATGAGTAAAAAAATACTTGTTCTTTGTAGAGTATACTTAGATTATTAGGGGATCACACACTGTTTACTCAAATGAGCAGGGAGGAGCCAAGACGTGGATGCTTGTCTGCACCAAAACTCTCTCCCTGTTTGTTTTCAATCTTTTCGGCTAGCATAGCTGAGAATCCAATATGGGTGAAAATAAGAATGCCAGGATCCATCTCCCCCAAAGGACACCACAGGGTATAGTGGTAAAGCCATCACAGATGATGTAGCTTGCTTACTGCCTGGTGGTATTTAAAAGGACTTTGAAAAGCAATCTGATCCACAGAGAGGCTGGCACTGAAGGTTACTTCAGTATCCAGAGCAGGAAGGTAAGAAATGCCAAACACCATGAGAAGACCAAAAACAGTAGAGTATGTGTGTGTATGCAGGAGGAGCATGAAAAGGCTGTCAGGACTTTTTCCTTCAGGCTTTCTTCCCTGCTGTTACTGGCTGGCAAGGAGAAGTCATTTCTGCAAAAGAGGTGGCTGGGACTTGGGCTGTGTCTCACAGACAGGCTGGGGAGACCCTGCTTCTCCTTCCCCAGTGACAGCAGAGGAAGGCAGTGAGGCTTTGTCTTAGCCTCTGAAGTGAGGCATGAGTCCAAGCCTCTGCCTCTTTTGTTGATACCCTCTATACTTAGCAAAGAAACAAAAATGTCCTTGAAACACGTGGACATGATAGGCACTTGTTTGCATTGGGCATCCCAGGGAATTCTCAGCTAGTATACATCTTTCTGCATTGCACCACTTCGGGGAAAATTACAGAGCTCCCTCTTGCTTTGTAACTGTGTTACGCAAAGCATCTGAATATGCTACCCTCAGAGAAGATGTGCCAGCTCCAAGAGTCTCATTCAGATATTTCAGATATGATAATGACCCATTTAAGGAACTAATTAAAATTGGATGAGTTTCATATCTCCCCCAGTTTTAGAAAAGAAAAATCATAGGCCAAATATAAATTTCATAAATGCTTGATAAACCCTCTGCAGGAAGAAATTTGGCAGAGGACATTGAGACCAGGCCATTTTGAGCAAATGAAAGAACCTAAAGCAAGACTTTGAAGTCTGACCTTCAGAGTCTATAATAGTACAGTGGATGACAAAGGTAATAAATACTACAGAGTGGGACAGAATGTATCTAAATGAAACAGTTTTAGCCATGCTTTGGCATTCTTTTCAAATATGTTTCTTAGTAGAAGGATTTTCAAAATTACCAGCACAGTTTTCCAGTGATGTTAGTTCTGAAAATAGTGCTTTTTTTTTCTCTATGCAAAGTAGCACATCATCAGTTATTTTATAGTCACATCCACTTCAGTGGTATAATTGCCATTACAGCAGTGGAAATCTGTGACTGTGTCACTTCACTGAGAGCTATGAGCCAAGCACATTTTTCTGAGCTTTATGTTAAAATCAATGCATAAGCTAATAGGATAGACACTGCTATGTGAACCTGAACACCGATTTCTTCTACTCCATACAGAGAGACTAAAAAGTCTGCTTTCTTACTAGTTTGTTTTGCCAGTATCACAGAACAGGTGAGTTGAAAGGGACTTCTAGAGGTCTCCCGTCTGACCCCCACGTATTCTTTACAGCTCTGTTGATTGTTTATGCACAATTGTAAGTAGAGCAGAGGACTGGGTCACATCCTTTGACCTGCTGGCAACACCGCTGTTAATACAGCTCAGGAGGGTCTTGACCTTCTTTACTGCAATTATTCAGTGTTGGGACACAGTCAGCTTGTTGTCCACCAGGGTCCCCCACTCTCCTCCTCTGCAGATCTGCTTTTTAGCTGGTTGACGCGCAGAGTCTTTTGGTGCATGGAACTTTCCCTCCCCAGGTGCGAGACTTTGCACTTCCACTTATTGAGCTTCATGAGATTCCTGCCAGCCCATTTCTCCAGCCTGGTCAGGTCATGTCCCTTTAATGCCCACACAACTCCCTGGTGTGTCAACCACTCATTCCAACCTTGTATTGTCTGCAGTCTTACTGAGTCTTCCCTCTGCCTCAAGACCTAGATCATTAATGATGTCATGAGAGCCAGTGTGAAAAGCCCTGCTAAAGTAAAGATAAACATCCCCTGTTCCTCAGTTTCATTGCAGAAGGCTACCAGCTCAAGAATATTTTTCCTCTTTGCAAATCCTTGATGACTATTCCCAGCCACTTTCTTGCTCTTTTTGTGTTTAGAAAGGTTTTTCAGGATTATATGCTCCATCGCCTTCCCTGTGATTGAGATGTGGCTGCCCGGGCTGTAGTTCCCCATAAGCTCTTTCTCACCTTCCTTGAAGACAGTGATACTTGCTCTATATCAGTACTCACGAACCTTTTCCAGTTGCCATGACTTCTGAAAGACAATGGAAAGTAACTTTCCAGTGGCATTGATCAGCTCCCTCAGCACTCATGGGTGCATCCAACTTGTCTTCACCCAGTGTATTCACAGGTTCCTTAAATGATCCTCCTCCAGTAAGGCAGTCTTTTTTGTTACAGTCTTCCCCACTGGTCTCAAGGCCTTGGGACTGATGAAGGACAAAACCAGCAAAGACCAAGTTGAAGGCAGCATTCAGTCTCTCAGCCCATTAACTAAGTTGTCCTTATGTGCACTGCCTCATTCAGCAGCAGACAAACATTTTCTTGTCAATATACCTGCTGAAGACCTTGCTGCCCAGCATGTCCCTCACATGAAAATTTAACTCTAGGTGGGCTCTGCCTTTCCTAACCTCATCTTTGCATGTTCAGGCAGTGTACCTGTATTTCTCCTGGGTTACCTGTCCCAGCTTCCACCTCCTGTTTTGTCCCATTTTATGCTTGAGTTTATAGAGGCGTGGCAGTCCTCCTGCCACCTTTGCTTTTATACTTACTTATGAGGATGGACCATCTTTTAGCTGAGAGAAGATGACCTTTAAAAAGAAATCAAACTTTAGAGTCCCTCCAGAATTGTATCCCATACAAATCTGCTATATAACTGTCTGAACAGGCCAAACTCTGCTGTCCTGGAGACCAGGGTTATGATCCTTCTTTTTGCCATGGTTTCTCCTCTCAGAATTCGGAACTCCACCAGCTCGCAGTTGCCACAGGCAACTGCCCCCTGATCTTTATGTTCCTGTGAAATTCATTTTCTTTGTAAGCGTGAAGTCCATCAGAGCACCTCCCCTCATTGATTCTTGTCTCTGAACTGCATAGCCCTCAGTAGCTGAAGACAGCTGGGTCTCTGCTGGCAAAGCCCAGGGATGAATGATGAGGAAAACCTTGTAGGCAGCAGTCACAGACACCATGGCAGATGCAGGGTGGGTTCCTCCACATTCTTCATTCCCCGCCTCAGCTCTTGGTTCACAGATCCAGAACAGCTAAGCAAAATGATCTTGCATAATTTGTGCTTCTGATGCACAGGATGAAACCTTTCCCCAAAAGGCACCCACAGCAAGACTGTTCTGGCAGTGGCCCCATGCCTCAGGTGCTTGCTTCACAAACTGGCCCACATAACAGGAACTTGCAAGGCTGAGAAAGGGTGAAACAAAGCCATCTGCTTGAGTAGCCTTAGCTACAGGAACAGAAAAACCTGATAAACCCGGAGCTTTACAGTGCTTATGCCAGCCATCAAGACTAATACATGGACAGCACATTTGAAACTGTGGAGGCTTTCACTTGTGGGATCAGTTCAGTCATTTCATGTAGACTTGTGTGTGCTTTGGATGAGCACCTCCTGGAGGAAAAGTGGAGGGCTGCTGAACTGTAAGATGCAGTGCCTCTCCACAAATAGAGCCATGCTGGGTTCTGGGACTGCCTGAGCAACAGGGTGCAGATTTGCATCAGCTTCACTGCCCAGTCTAAAGTAAATGCACCATGCTGTGCTATTGAGAGGAACTCTCTGAGCACATTGCAGAGGCTTTCCAGACTAAGCGTTGTAAGAGGTGGACACTGAATGATCTGTTCCAAGTATGACCAACCTTATCTGGATATCTATCACAAAAGTCACCATGCTTCCCTCATAGTCCAAGATAGAATATGCCATGTTAAAACCTGCTAACACTAGACCTCTGCCTGGTCTTGAGGCTCACTTCTTCTTCCTGTTCCCACTTCTTCCAAGATACTTTTGCCAACTGGTAACAAGTTTTCTCCTTTACTATCTTTTCTTCATACTTGATTTTCTCATCTCATGCTATAACAGCACAGTAGCGATACTTTTCAGTCTTTGCCTAACAATAATTTTCATTGAAAACACCTGCCTATGTGGAAACTAATTCCTGATTGCATATGGTTTGCCTAACCTAGGTTACTGAACTGTACATAAGCAGCTGGTGCTTGGTGAAGCAATCCTGCTGAAATGAGGGCTTCATGGGGGCACTGGTTCTCACTGTTTTTTCACACTTCTCATAGGCACACTCGGTCGCAGCCTCCCATGCCCTGCTGAATCACTCACCCTCTGGGGGATATTCTCTGTGCCCTGGCTGAATTCATCTTTGACTCTGTGTGCCATCACAGCAAGGTGACAGGCTTTCTGCAGACTGATGTGTCACTGGGGCAGTAGTGGCAGATGGTCCTTCCTGTCCTCAGGCTTTGAATTATGTGAAGGAAAAAGCTTTTATTCCTTGCTGAGCTGGGTGACACATGCCTCTTGCAGATTCACAGATATAACTCATAGAATCATAGAATGGCTTGAGCTGGAGGGGACATTAAAGACCATCTGGTTTCAACACCCCTGTAGTGGGAAGGGATGCCTTTAACTAGACCAGGCTGTTCAGAGCTCCATCCAACCTGGCCTTGAACACTTCTAGGAATGGAGCATCCACAGCCTCCCTGGTCAAGCTGTGCCAGTGCCTCACCACCCTCACAGTAAAGGGTTTAAAAAAAATTTTTAGTATCTAATTTAAGCCTACTCTTTTTCAGTTTGAAGCCATTCCTCTTGTCATGTCTCTACATGCTCCTGTAAAAAGTCCTTCTCCACCTCACCTGTATTCTTCCTTCAGTTACTGGAAGGCCACAATTAGGTCACCCCAAAGCCTTCTCTTCTCTAGGCTGAACAATCCCAACTCTCTCTGCTATTCTTTCCTCACAGCAGAGGTGCTCCATCCATCTGATCATCTTGGTGACTTCCTCTGGACTCACTCCAACATGTCCATGTCCTTCCTGTGCTGAGGACCCTAGAGCTGGATGCAGCACTACAGGTGGGGTCTTGCCAAGGCAAAGTAGAAGGGAAGAATCCCCTCCCTCACCCTGCTGCCCACGGTGCTTCAGATGCAGCCCAGGATACAGCTGGATTTCTGGGCTGCAAGGGCACATTGCCAGATCATGTCCAACCTCTCATCCACCATATCTACCAAATCTTTGGGGTTTTTCTACATGAGGACCCAAGTGCAACATGCATCTAACCTGGTGGCCTAGCAATGTGGGGTGTCTGTATGGGGCACTCCAGTGCCATTTGTGAGAGCTAAGCTGAGAGATCAGAACTGGTGGATAACTATGGTAATAATTTTAATATGTATCTATGCACCTTTATCCAATATATAAAAATGATGATTAATAATAGAATTTGTAAATAGTTTTGCAACTCCATGTGTTGTTTGAGGCTCTGTCATTGTTCCCAGACTTTGCAAAACTCAAAGAAACATCAGTGATCTTAAAATGCCTTGTGGTTTAGTGCTTAATTATTTTACATGCCTCCTCTAAATTAGCCATGGTTAGTATGTACATGTTTGTGCATGGCACTGACTGCACTGTAGCATGCACATACCTGAATATTATATAGCATGATTAATGGCGAGTTCTTAAACACCAGCTTTGATGGTAGGGATTGAGTGCAGTCATCTGTGTGACCCAAATTGCTTCACGAGCTGGGGTTGCTAAGAGAGAGTGAATAAGTGATGGGATGGCATTATGAAATCATGTTTTCTCTTGTGTAGTTAAAACGGCTGCAGTCAAATACAAGTGGCTCTAAGTTTGCTTTGGGGTGTGGTGAACTCGTATATTTGCAGTTTCTCACAGGAACAGAATTTTAAAAATCCTTTTCTGAAGGGCTGCCTCGCTGAATGTTAAGAAGATTGGGCAAGAACTCCATCTTCTCACTGACACTTGCTACTCATGTTTGCTGTCTGCCAATGGACATTTTCTCAACTCCTTTGTACTGGAGGGTTTACAACAACCATTACAAAGCACTGCAGGTACCTGCAGGCAGAGCTCACCTGCTGTGCCATCAGCAATTCCCGGCAGCTCCAACAGCCCCTGGCTTGCAACAGCAGCAGCACCAGTAGAGAAGCTGCATTGGAAGACCAGCCTGGAAAGTGCTGGGTATTCTAAATGTTCTCTGACACCAGGAAGGATCAGCTTGTTTCATGTTTTCAGGGAAGTTTTCTGTACCAAAAGGATACAACAAATAGTGACAATTCCAGTAAGTTCAGGATAAATCACCTTTTAGAAAAGAAAGGGAGTAGAAGAGTACTTATAGTAAACTAGCATAGTAGGGCTTTGCACCTAGGTTTGGCACAGCTCTGGTTTTTCTCATTTACTATGAACATACATATATATGTGAAGCCTGTAATTTGTTAAGTAAAGTACCTATGAGTAAAGAGATTGTTCAAAGCATCACTTTGCAATATTCTGGGGTAGATTCTTGAATATCCCAGGGAAAATCAAACCAAACACCTCAAAGACATTTATATGAATTTTCTGCTGGTCCATGGAAATTATGATTTTTACTGTGATAAAGACAAATCAGACCCTACATTCCTTCATAAGAGAAAGAAAAAAAAAATGAAGACATCTTCTAATTACCAGGGAAGCTGTGTAACTGTGGAGCTAAAAGGCCATATTCTCATTTCACATTTCCTGCCTTAAGAAAAGGCTAAGAATTGCATAAACTATTTATTTGCTCTAATTATGGAGCAAATGGAGTAACTAACTGAAAAGGTGCATTTATTAGCAGCTATAAAAGAAAAAAATTTGGTTTGAGGAAGCACCCAATTGTGTTGCTGCATGTTCTTAAGATCATGGTGATGCCTTAGGTATTAGCTTTTATATTTTTCAAATCCTGTACTGCCTAGTGTGTAACTCTGAAGTTTCTTGTAGCCTGTTAATTTCTGCTCTCTCATGCTAGCTAGACATAACAAAGCCTCTCTGGGACTGCTCTTCAAGGATACCCAGACCTAGGCCCAAAAAGTATAAACCAAAGAGCCTCTAAGGGCGGCAAGTGGAGGGGAAATGACATCATTAAACTGAAGCGTTAATTGGATAATTAACCCTGATATGCAAATGAAACAAGCCTATAAAAGTGTGAAGAACTCGTGACCTGTCGTCCATATTGGGGTCCATCTTGGCAATAGCCACAGGGTGTACCTTTGAAGGCCATTCAAACAAATACCTACCTTATTCCCTTACTCCTGTCTAGTCTCTGTTTCTAGGAGGCCTCTCAAGGCATCAATGGTAGCTCAATTATGGGAAAACCAGTTGTCCTCAGAAAAGCACTATTGAGTAGGTCTATGGCTTATGTGACACTAGAGAAAAACATTCAATATTTTGTTTCCAGCATCCTAGGTGATATGTGTAAAGATAATTTTTCTTCATAAACTCTGAGGGAATCCTATCAATGCCAAATCCCATATTCTGGCATCTATCCCTAGTCATCATTGTCTCCTAAAGAGAACAGGCTTTACATTTGTTTCTATTTCTTGTGAAAAAATGAAATTGCAGTCCTAATTCTTCTTTCACTGAAAAGATAGTGAGGTTAGAAACCTCTGTAGTCATAGATTGAACTGCTATTTTCAGAAGAAAGCTCTCAAAATTGTCCACTGAAACCTTTCAAAATAATTGAAAACAAATTTTCAGTGGTTCCACCCTTTTGATCTTGTACAAAATAAGATCCATTAATATTCAGGATTGCATGAATGTCTGTGGTAAAAATATTTTTTCTAAGATGAAAATTTTATTTTTTGATTCTTCTAGGATAAAAGCTTCAGTTCTTTTTTTGCCAGTGTGATGTATTTCATATCAATAATCCCATGATTAGTTAGCATTTAAGGGGTTTATGAATACTGTGAAGAGTTTATCAATTCGCCCTTTCCCTTGGCTTACTGCCTAATTGAGAATATGACTTTGATCAACTTCCAGTTCAGCAGGCTTTGGTGCTTCTGTTATGTAAACACACATGAAAATGGCAATACATGTTGCAATGATTATTAAACCATTAATGTCTGCAAACTCCAGAAATGTCTGTGTTGTGATATTCATTTTCATTGCTAACCAGACCGTATTAGGGGAAATCCACTACTTTGTAACTGGTGTGTCAGTTCTTCTTTCACACTGGTGAAACTCTTTTAGGAAAGACATTGAGGAACTCTGAAGAGAAATTGCTCCTAATGGGAGAATCATGCAACTGAATGGAAAGACATATGATAAAATGATAAAATCTTCATTTAATGGTTTAGAACATTAATCATGTTTTCAAATTATTTATGTGCCTGTCTTCTTTTTTCTTTTCATCTATTCATTCACACTGCTCTCTGAAAAGTGAACAGTATTTCTAAGTCTGGAGGAGACAAGAGTCCATGTGTAGCTCTGTTTTACATTTCAGGTTGTTGTGAGTATTTTTAAGTGTTACTAACTTTTTTATTGGTTGATAGATCAGAAATTGGATGAGGGATGCTTGTTTACAAAAAGGTCTGCCAACACATCCCCCCAAAATAAAAGGCAATAAAAGAAGGGAAATGTTGATGTATTTAGTAATTCTGTTGTGTACCTATGCTTTTTAGAACCATGAATCACTATCATAAAAAGAGACTGAAAGCCTTTGTCATTGTGAACTGTGATCTTAGTGATTTTTTTTTAAAGCTAGGTTCAAATCCATACAACCATTTGGCGGTACTTTCCCTCCAGAACTGCTGATATTGAAGTGTTGAAAGAACAGGGAGAGTCTACTCTGAAATCTAAATATACAGTGCATGTTGAGTCTGTATTTGAAAATATTGTATTTATAATCAGGAATCCAAAACAAAATTCTCAAAATTTTGAATTACGAACTGCTGTTGCCAATAAGGGGTGTGTTCTCATGTGGCATTTCTGCAGAGCTGGACTCTCAGGCATGTCTGAAGTCAGCCTTTCTGAATCAGTCCCTGTGTTCTTAGGAAAAGCTTGCTTCTGCAGTTGTGTTCAGGCAACAAAATGGGGCCTCTTTTCATTCAGAATTACAGAAATTTCACACCTATTAATGCCTTTAATGAGGTTTGTGATTGAGTAATTGAATTGCCCAAGTATAGATTAAGATACTAGCAGTATTTTGAAAATGTTGGCTTTGTTTTGACTTGCATTTGTTGTCTTTACTGTAGCTGTCAGACATTTCTTGACATCTCCTAGAATGTGAACTGCTTTTGTTGCAAATATATTATTGGTTTGTGTTTGTGCCTTGTCAAGCACTTGGGGAGGCAGGGTTTGAAGGCAACCCTGTGCTGGTGCAGAGAGCAGCATCCTACAGCTTTGAGTGGATTCTGAGGAGTGTGGGTGCATTTCCCACACCACAAGCCTGGTGCGAAGTAGGTGGCTTCCGGATGGATTCACACAAATACTGAAAGTTGTCCCAGTTACATGTTTTGCCCTTCACAGCTTTTAATCTCTGCCAGCTTGTCATTTTTTCTTCCTCAGAACATGCTTCGTTTTAACAAGCCAATAAAATATAAATACCAATCCATTTAGTCCTGTATTGTGCCTTCAAAACTAACCAGTTCAAGGGACTCCAGCAAAAGAGTTCAATGTATATCAAAAAGAAAAGACCCCTTAGGTTTGAAGAGCTGATGAAAGGAGCTGAAAAGCTATCAAAAAGACACTGCTTAATTTTTATTAGATAATAATAAGAGATATTACAGTCTTTTTAAAGAACCTATTATTATTGCAAACCTTTATTTTAATAATAAAACAGACTGTTATTCCCTCTATACCAATTCTCTCATGACATAATATCACATATCTCTGGTCAAAATGTTTTTTGCATTCCTTTGATCAGCAATTCCCTTTTAAACTGTCTCCTCTCAGCTCCTTCTTTGATCACCTTTGACAGACTGCTACAGTCTGGAGGACTAGTGCATTTAGAGGAGCAAGAAAAATCTCTGGATACAAAATGTATTTATATGAAATATGACTTAGACATGTCTCCAAAGCAGAAAGTCAGGATAAAAGATATAAATGCTAGTGCAAGGAAATGGCAGAAGCAAGAAAAATTGTCCGGTGTCTCTCTGGTGCTGCAATTCATAGTTTGCCTTAGGGTTTCAGAAAACGGCAGCTTCCTGAACCTTGATGACTAGAAATCAGTAACATAGATTTCATCTGCAAACAAATGCAATCTCTGCTCCTTTATGAGAGGAGCAGCCAATACACAGGGCATGACTTTCAGGTACACCTAGTGAATGCCCTGGGGAGTGTCGTGTAACCTTGCAAGCAGCCTTATTTTCATAAGCAGAAGGAAAAATCAAAGGGCCAGATATGAGGGCGAAGACTTCTGGGGACAAATTAGGAGGAAAATGTAAATTTATTACTTCTAAACAGATTATGAAAAGTATGTAAAGCAAGATTCAAAGAAGAGTGTAATTTCTTCAGGATAGCTGAGCTACCAACAGGTCATAGGCTTTGTCTTAAAATATTTTATTGATTTCTATTTCCTCGACACTTTAATTTCAGCCTGATATTGCCTGTGATTCCTTCCTTCCTTCCTTCCTTCCTTCCTTCCTTCCTTCCTTCCTTCCTTCCTTCCTTCCTTCCTTCCTTCCTTCCTTCCTTCCTTCCTTCCTTCCTTCCTTCCTTCCTTCCTTCCTTCCTGTTTTTCCTGTTTTTCCTTTATACTTCTCTTTCAGAGATAAAAAAAATTCCCTTTAGTGTCAGCATGTTTTCTAAATTTTGATGGAATTTTCATTTCTTTTTGCTTCAGTTTTCCACACAGAAATAAAAATACCATTGTGAAATAATCTGAAAGGGTGTTACAAGACTTCCTGGATGATTTAAGAGTGTTTCACAACAGACTTGCTTTTCATAATAGCAGAGATAAAGCAATATTTAGAGAGGGTACATAGACCTTTAGAAAAAAGAAAAAGATAGCTAGAAGGGAAATTGCCTCTAATTTCCTCTCTGACGCAACTATATTTGTTATATACAAAATATTTTATCACAGCACATGCAAATCACAAGTTGCTGACAGTAACTGAGAAACAACTGAGAAAACTGCAGAGACTCAAGGTATTGTTCCAAAGAATCTTTCAGTTAGTTACACATTAACAGCTTCAGTAGTTGTACATTCACATATTAAGATATCATCCAAGTTTAGAGTTCAAATGAAAACTTCCTTTTCAGTGCATTGCACTTTTTCTGGAAAAAGTAATGACTCTTTATATTGCACTCTAATGGCCCGGAACATATTTGTCTGACCGGAATACTAATGAATATTAAACTTTAATATTAATAGACTTCAGAAAGTATATGTATATATTGATATTTTAAGATGAAGGGGGTACAGTGCCCACACCCAGTAGTGTACTAGTTAGTACAGAGTTTTGCATTAATGGTATAATGAGAGCTCTCTAAAACTCTTGTCAGTACTTCTGGCCTTTACCTATAACAACAACAGCAAAATTTTTAGCTGAACAATTACTAATTAATTGTATTCAAGTTTTCCATGATCCCCCTCAAGACCAAAAAGGACCCAACACCCAAAATGAGCCTATTTCTGAATACACCAGATGCTCGGAGCATACTGCATCCTCTACAATGTATGTGATGTTTTGCTTTGACCTAGACTGTTCTTCTGGCAAAAATATATTCATTTGCAGAGATTCCTAATTTTGTTGGCGCATAATATTTTTTTTGGGGGGGTGGGAGGAGGATATTCATTCAATACTTCTGTGAAAAACATGAATTCCATAAAAGTCAAGTTCTATTATGAAATTATTTTTGTTGGAAATTTTTTGACCAGCCTTACCATTTAGATATCTAGATTTATGTACACTAATGACTCACATCTCCTTCCTCCACTGATTTTCAACACCTTTGCTATTGTTTTCACAAACTGCTCCTTCCTCTTTCATTCTGAAAATAAAACAAAGACAGTTGTATCAACCCTTGCCTTTATTTTCCCTGCCTTTCCAGCATTTTTTGGCTAAAGATACAGCTCTTTTCTGAAATAGGAGCACACCACTTGATTTTTCAGGTTTGCCTTCTGTGTTGCTTTCTATCATAAGGATGAAGCAAATCACACCATGTCTCAGTTAGCACCACTTTAACCTGCTGGTTGTGAGATTAAAACAGCCTTCAGAAAAGAGATTGAAGGGAGCAGACAAGGAAGAACTTGTTCTAGACACACTCCACAGAAGTTAATATGCCAGATATTAAGTTTATCCTTAACTAACTTGCCTATTCCTAGATAAGTGAGGACATCTTTTACACTTCCTCTCGATGTTAGGGTACGACTGTGGTGTCACATTTCCCGAGCCCACCTAGCCTGGAGGCACCCAACATTCTTTGCCCTATTGGGACTTTCTGCCAATGACCATGCTGTCTCTGCAGCATTTCTTCCAGGGACCCTCAGTTTTGACAAACTTGGGCTTTACCATGCTGAAGCTTCTTCCAGCCACACCTGGGTGGGGATTTTCAGAAACAGTAGGCCAAAATAGTGGCCAAAATAAATATTTTACCTCAATAAAGGACAAAAAATGTGACAGGCTCTCTCTAAAAATCTCAGTAGGCTTTATGACTTCAGACAAACACTTTCACGATGGTACAGCTTATGAACACCAAACGAGGGTGGGATTGCTCTTGTCTAGCTGGCCAAAGGTTAGTAGTCCAGCCTACATCAGTCACCATTCCCCCCCCAGTAGTCAGCAGTGAACTGTAGGTAGCTGCAGAAGTGATTCATTCCAGGTCTATCTGAAGACAGGATGACTCACTGGCTGCAGATAGGCCTGCTGGGGTAGGCAGTTGGGTGAGATGTACTGTGCTGCTGGGCACTGTTTGTGTTAGCCTGCCCTTAGAACAGAGCAACAGCCTCAGCTATAAAATACCTACAGGCTGCATCACCTCCCGTTTGGAGCAGGCCAGGAGCACACACCTGGACAGTCATGGCAGCTCACAGGACAAGTGCTGGCAGGTTCAGCTGCCAGAGCTGAGTCATGTGGCTGAACTCTTAGTACTGACATCTGTTTGCAAAACTGGCTTTGAGATACTTCTGATAAAGAGAATTATGATTTGGAAAGGTTGTGAGTTCTTGTGAAACATTACACCATTTCAAACAGCTCAAGCTATGACCCAGTATCTTAGCACTCCCTCTTCTTGACCACAGTATCACGTGGCTCTTTCTAGTTGTAACTACTACCAAAAGTTGATTATTTACTCAATGAAATACAGTGAGAAACTTTAAGCGTGAAAAGAAAAACATTTTATAAAGCCCAAATCTATGACTTCATTAAAATTATTCTCACATCAGCTTTCTTTTCCCTTAGAAGCTCATCAGACTCAAACAACATAGTGGATCCAACCCAACTATTAATAAGGAACTCAAACAGTCAACATATCTTTCACTTTGTGCCTGATGAATTTTCTTGCCTCCTCCACACAATGGAAAACTCCATCATTACAGCTACATTTTCTTTCTACAGTCTGGGAGCTTTCTAGTTCACCTTATTCCTCATGTTTTAAGAATCTTCCTTGAAGTGATTTCATTTTCACCTCCTTTTTTAGCTACACTGGTTTTTCTCAGACTTCTGATGGATTTGTTGCTATGTGGCACAATTCTTCCTACGAAACACATCAGTTTATGATGATCAACTATTTTGTGTTTCCATTGCATCATCCCATTTGATTTCACTCAGAACCGCCCACGTTTACTTCCTGCTCGGATGGAATTTGTTGTCTTTGCTTTACATTTCATCCTTGATCATAGTGCCAAAGGTGTGATCCTGACAGTGTAGAAAACATCCTTGTGTCTCCAACTACGTCTTTGAGGTCTGTCACAACAAATAGAAGCACTAGGGAAGGCTGGGAAGGCTGCAGGAAATGGACACCAGAGGGTTCTTGATATTGGAAGTATTTATACTGGGCAATGTTTATCCTTTGCAGTCATTCCCAGGATGTTATCATGCTCCATGTATACACCTACAACAAAACACAGCACTTCCCCATGACCAGACACCCTACATACCATATGTTCCTCGTGACACACCTTCCTCCTCCACTGAACTGTGAATCTGGATGAAAACCAGGCTTGTAGCAAAATGTAAAGTGTTAAATAGGTGCCCTTCCATTTCTTGTTCACATTCAATACCTGAACAGTCCTAAATGTTTGGATGGTTTTGATCTGGATCACAACTGTGCTTATAGAACTATGAAAAGTTTTTATTTCAAAAGAAATATACCTATATATCCCTTGAAAAGATATCTATGTAGAAGAATATTGAGTAAAATCAACAGAGAACAAGTACAGGAGACCTTGGTCAGTGTTTGTTTTAATTTAGGAATGAGCAAAGTAATTTTAAGCGGGGCTCAAACTGGAAATATGTATTCGTGATCTATTTAGAGGGACAAAGATAGATTTGAGGTGGTAGAGCATTCGTTTAGATGAAAAGAAACCCTGTCCTCTTCCTTTAACTTACCAGAACATATTCTACTTAAACAGTAGGCACAGGCCCTGAAGCTGGAACAACTACAGTTGAGAGGATGATCCCTGGTGAGCACTTTCAGAGTCCAGGTCAACCACCTCTTCTTCTGAGCAGGCCTCCTTTCCCAGCAGTCCCCACTCCCCCATCACCTCCTGCCACAGGGACAAAAACTTGAGAAGAAGCCCAGACGTGCTACAGCACTAAAGCAGGGTTGGCAGTGGCCAGGTTCTGCTCTCGTGTACATCAGCACACCTCGGAGACTGGATTTGCAGCTGATGGAGGGTAACTAGTTCCACAGCATTCGACAGCCAGATCTCATTCCGTGGCCACATCTCAGCTAAATGAACGTTTCAGAATTTCAAGCCTTTTCAGTTGTTTTTGTTCAGCTGCGCCCTGTGGCAAGCTGACTTGAACTAAGCAGAGGGAGGACTGCTGAAGGACAATTGAGCACGTGGACATTTGCGACACTTCTGAATCAATTTTATTTTACAATTAAAGTAATATAAATAGATTTAAATCCATACTTCTAATTAAAACAACAGTTTCCTGTGCCTCCCAACTGCAGGCAGAATCTGAGTTCTGTTCTGTGAGGAAACATCTCTTTTGCAATTTACTGCAACCTTCCCAGATCTTGCCAGCTCTACTGAACCATTAGATAGGTTGTAAAAGCATTTCTTAGGGTACTCTGAAGAAAGACAAAAATACATCAAATTATGTAACTTTGGGAGATAAACATTCCTCCAAATTAGTTTTCCTTGTTCCCTTGCATTTTGTAGGAAATTATTTTTTATTGCATCATATTTATTTTTTCCATAACAAATCTTACAAATTATCCTACGTACTGTGGTTTTATCAGCAGACTTAAGATTTTTTATGTATGCCTGCTTTTGTACAAACATTTTACATATGAGGACTGTTGTTAATATTGGCCTCTGTCCTCAGGTACAACAAGATGCTAGCATAATACAAACCACACTGCTTTCTGTTGTAAATATTTGAACATCAGGGGAATTTATTTGTGACAGTTTAAGATTAAGCATAGGTAAATGGGGATTTTAGACAAAGCGGCCAGGGAAGAAAATTGTTCTCTCAAACAGTGCATGGTAAGACTCTCAGGTACATGGTGTGATCCTTGGGATTGTCCTGTGCAGGGCCAGGAGTTGGACTTGATGATCCTTGTGGGTCCCTTCAAACTCAGCTTACTCTATGATTCTATGATCAGTGGGCAGGGAAGTCCTCTTACCACCCCATCACTTTGTTTCTGCAATTGTTTTAGAGCAACACAAGATGATCTATTAATGTCTCAAGTTCTGGAGGAATAAGATGGTCTTTCTACCAACTGTAGGGTAATAAAATTAAACAATCTAAAAACCTGAACATTTAGGAAAATTGGAGCAACAGACAATTAGTCTGGTTTGGAATGTTAAATCAGAGGCCTGTTCTCAGAAATTACACAATTTTCAGCCTCTTTATAGTAATTGACATCAAGGAATTTAATCCTTTTTTATGACATGGAGAAACAATGGAATCCTATTCTCACTGCTGTCAGAGCAGATGGAGGCAGCTCTGCAGATGCTCTTCTTAAACCCAATAGATGCCTGGAGAGTCACCTCAGTTTGTTTACAGGTGAACCCAATAGACTACATCCCTATTTGATGTTGGTCAACTCTAGCATGTGGTAAAATTCTTAAATTTACTTTCCTGCAGGAAATAAATGTTGAGTGAAGATGCATTCCCAAGAAATGAGTGGCGTACTGCATCTTTCCAATAAGCTCAAGAGATACTTTGCTGTCCTGGGTTCCATGCAGAACTGCTTCAGTCTTATTTTTTCAGTCCTGCTACTGCAAAGCTTACCCAATTGGCTTTCACTGTCCTAATGCTCTTATTTGGCCACACTGAACTTCCTTAGAAGGCTTAAACTACACTACACTACACCATGAAAAGACTTGTGCTTTGGCATTTGATGTTGCAGTAGCTGTGCTCAGAGCTCTTTGAAGACAAAGCATCACCATAGCTCTGAAAGACTTACAATCTGGGAGATATAAACCAAGCCAAAAATGATGTTACAAACAGGTATCAAAGAAGAAAACAATGAAAAATTACATGCTAAATTATGCAGGAAGAGCTATATAGATGAGAAAGGACTAGAGAGTTGGTCTCTGATCTTGTAAGCTTTGCTTAACTACACAACACGTTCATTTCTTGACTTTTTGCATGATTAGCTCTTAGTTTCCTTCAGGTAAAAACAAAAAGATTGAGCAGAAGGGTGTAAAACGTAACTGAAAGCATTATTCAGAAAAAAAGATTACAAAAATGAGGACAAATAGAACAGTGTCTTGTGTAACAATTGGCACATGAATGAGTTCATTGGAAATGTAAACACGGAAAGGGACTGTCAGAGAGGGCGTAAGATGAGCAACTCAGACCGATGAGTAACCACGGAAGAGGTTAAGACTTCCTGGTCACCAAAGAGAAAAAGTGATGCAAGAAGAGGTTGGGCTAAAAGGAAGGAATAGGAGCAGCATTCCCCTTTGTGTGCTCAGCTGTGCCTGCCTCTGTGTGCGATTCTAAATCTCGGTGCTTGTTGCTTCAGTGCTCTAATGCCAATCAAAAACCAACCAATAATCACAGGGTTTTGTGGGTAACTGTTGATGACAGCTACCCTCTGGTTCTTGCTACTGCCTATGAAAAAGAACATAAAAATTGGTACTCCTGTAGAGCTCTTGATGATTGAGGCAAACTTTGAAACCCAGACAATCACAGCTCTTAGATATTTTCCATCATAATTGCTGAGGCAACTCAAATCCAGTACAAATGTGCAAGCTAATTTTACAGGACTTCATATTCTTTCAGTAACTAGATTTATTCCTGGAGATGGATATATGTAGCTGACTTTGATCTGGAAGGAATTTTTTTCTTTGATACTGTTTGCTTTTCTGCTATATAAAAAATTTTATTGGCAAGTAATTGACCAAAACTCTCAACACCTTTTGTCATGGAGACCTCAACAGACTGCTGTTACATCAGTTCCTGCAAATGAGCTGAGTAGTCCTTTCAAAGCCCATTTTATTTCCAAGGATGGGGCATCTACCACCTCTCGCTACAACATTATACTTAAATGAATTGACATAGTCCCCTTCAGTACCACTGGATAAAGCCAGGATAAATACAGCCCAATCACAAAATGGCCTCAAAATTTGAAGGCATATTTTTGCAGAGTAAAGCCAAGTCCTGTATTTGCTTATTTGCCTGCTGTTGACATAGGCTGTTCTTTGGCAAAAGCTCTTGGAGATACTAAGTACTTTTGCAGTTGTGTGTTCAGAATGCGTCAGCATCAACAATACACCAGAAAAGGCCTTTTTTCTGGTTTCTTTCCGACATCTACTTACTACCCAGAGACAAATAAGAAGCAAAGCAGTGGATCAGTAAGCTGTGGACTTTTAAAGGTTGCTTGTACCAGACAGTCCAAGAGCAGGAGCTTGCCAAACCTTATTTCTCGGAGAAATCCACTGGACTTCATAAAATAACGGGATAAAGGTGTAATCTAAAAAATTACTTAAGAGTGACGTTCCTAGATGCTCAGGTGGGCTGAAGCCCAAGGTCATTCTCAGACTACGATGGCTCTGTCCTCTCTAAGGCAGCAAGACGAGAAAAGGCTCACTATGGGAGATTAACCTCTTTAGAAAAGGGGGATGCACATATTGCCACCCTTTCCAGACTTGCTTCGTATCTTGCACTGACATAGGTCACCCAGGACTTGTGAGAGGAAGGTTACATGTCAATGATAATAAAGTTGCTCTTAGGTTTTTGTGGAAGATCCCAATCTGCACAGCAAGCATCCTTTAGCTCTTTCTCAAGTTCCCTTCAAATGCTGGCTGGTGAAACACTTGTGTCTCAGCAGATTAGACCATATCAAAATGATAACTATGAAACAGGAGTGCATTGGTTTCTCATAAAAGCTCACTGTACGCAGCCAGTATTTCTGCTGCTTTCGTCACAAAACAAATGAACAGGGATTTAGCATAACATACTGAATTTGTTCTATGGAAAGAACAGTCAAACAACAGTTTATAAGATTCTGGAGATAGCATGTTTTCCAAGCAGTACTTCAAACTCCCTCCCACTTTGAACACTGGCTGAGATGAATGTGGTATTGCCTGCAGTGCACTGTAGCTTCTGACAGCGAGCAAACCCAAATATAATACTAAAGTTTGGGAAAAAATAGTACCCTTCAGAAATAATCTTTTCAGCCATATTCTGAAACGAAAAATATTAGAACATTGTAGAACAGCCCTAGCCTCATATACTTCAAATTTACCGATACTGAGAGCTAACAGTTTTCGTGCCACCTTCTTGTGAGACTCCCCACCTAAGTTCTCAGCCAGAGGTCTGGGAATGGCTCAGGGATGCATGGCACTTTCAGATGTTCACAGTTGAGTATCAGCCTCGCTCACAGAGAAATTAATTCCCTAATGGGATTCCAACTTAATAGTACTTTAATGGAGACAGCAAAATAAAAGTATACTTAAAAAAACCAAACATTACCTCCCAGAGTGGTAGTTTTATTTGTATGCATTCAATAGCACGCAGTTTTTTTCACAGGAATATAAGCATAACAATGGTGAAACATCCGTATCAGATCTGGCTGTATTCCATTTCAAAGGATTCAAAAGCAGATGCAAGGAATTTCACAGGAGGCAGTGGCAGGACAACCTGCTCCAGAAGAAGTTTCTGCTTAATCCCCACTGATGTAATTCTTGGCTGAGTTCACAAAACGTGTAGACTATACCCCTTAGAAAACTAATATACATATAGAAAAATCTGTATTTCTTATAGATTTCTGTACAGTAATATTTACAATATATTGCAAAGATTTCAGTCTGATCTCATTGCAAATACCTGCTTCCAGGCCATAAACCCCACACTTTGTACCTTTCTCCTGTTATGCTACAGCTGCAGACATTGCCCCTTGTCACAGCACTGGAGAACCATGAAACACTTGGGTGTAAACAGCAGTTTGTTCTGCACACTTGCACCCCATTTGACTATTTTTGTTTACATAGTTCTAGTTAAACAAAATAATTGAATTTATGACTAGCCTTTGTCTTCATCCGCCGTTTTAGGCTCCCCAGACAACTGGAAAACCAACTCTGTTGCTAAAACTTCTGTTCAAACTGCAACAGTCCACTTTTCCACAGCTTAACACCAAAGCTGGAAAATTCTGCCCATCCCAAAGGATGTCTTTTGTAATCAAATAGTTAAAAAAAAAAAAACAAACCAAAAAATGATGATTTTTTTTGGAAAAAAAGATAGGTAGTGGCTAACATTAGCAAGTTTTTCTCATTTTGAAGGATATGACTGAAAGACCCAGCAGAAGAAAGGAAAACCCTTTACATGTAACAGCGGAATGAACACCAGAGCTTTCATCATTTGGAAAAAGCACTTAATTACCCATTCCCAAAATGTATGGAGAAAGAAAGTTTGTCATCTATTTTTGTTCTGACATATAGGAAATGCAAATTATTAGCTTCCCCAGAAGGTATTATTAAATAACGGGAATCTATAGCTTATCAGGCAAAGATCTTAAGACAGGTCCACATCACCTCTGAAATAAACGGGAATACTTGGGATTCCTACAGAGTTTGAACAAAGCCAGAGAAATTTTGCCTCATCAGTGTGGAAAGTCACCTGAACTCTACTGAACTATCCACAAAGACAAAAAGAGGGATTAAAAAAATACTCAGAATGGGTCCAGTTCTGATTTCACTAACCTCTGCCATAAAACCCCCACAAAACCGACTTTCAGAAAAGCCAATGTTCAGCATTTTCAAGCAAATTAAACATATTCCTTCCTAACATTGAAAACTCATGAGCAATACATCTTTCATTTTAACTTTTGAAATCTGCTCAACTGAAAGAGCAAAAACAAAGAGAAGTTTGAAAATGAAACCAAAAATTTCTTTGGAAACAAAACAAATTAATTCTCCTCTCCTGTGGCAGGGAACTGGATTGTAACTCAAAAGATTTTTCCTGCACTCTGAGCTATCTACAGTGATCCATGTTTTCAAAGAAAAGCAATCCTTACCTCTGACATATGTGGTACAGAATCTTGCAAAGGGAGCATGGACGGAAGAGATACAGCAGTCAGTATTCCTGACTAATAAACCTAGACCGTGTTCCTTAAAAACTTGCACCTTAAGTGTATAAATCTAATCATATTAGCAGCCTCTTAAAGTTTTCTGAGAATCATCCTTTTATAATAATAACAAATATACATGGAGATTTCATTATGTAAGAAAATATCCACAGACACTGTGTTCTCTCTAATTTTGAAGGAGCTCACACAAACTATTTAGTTTTCTCCCAACTGAGAAGTGGGTTCAACAATTATTTTATCTGTAATTGTAACCTATCTTGAGAACTTCAGACATGTAGACCTTAGTACCTAACACTAGAAACAGAAGACAAATGTGTCTAACCATCCAAGGACTGATAAGCACATTTAAATCCCATGGAAATGAAACACAGATGATATTTAGCTGATGTCAACGAGCTCTTCAAGGGCAACTCTTTCACAACTGTGGTAACACAAAGTAAGCTTTTAACCTCTGCTGGGCCAACAGGTGAAGTCAACATTATGCCAGTCGGGCAGCTTCCACAGACAGGCATCAGTGCAAATGAAAGGGAAAGTGGCTTTGGCTTTTTTTTTTTTTTTTTGCATTGTCTTGTGTTTTGAAATGCTTTGATTTTCTAGCAAGCAGCTACAGATTGGGGAGATAGTGCATAGGCCTCATTCATTACACTAATGATACAAAGTATCACCTTTTAAAACACGTTTAGCTCAGGGAACCCAAATGAAGCATTTTACTGATGATATTAAGTAGGGTGCTGTCTACACTGGGTGTCATCAGGACATTCCCTGGCCTGGCTGTACCCTAACATGCCTTCCTGCCTTGCAGCACAGCGATGCCGCCTTGCACAGCCCTCCTGCAGACCCACACCAGGGAAGCATGGCTTTGCACAGCCTGGCATAGCTCCCTAACGTGATTCTGTAAGAGCCTGCTCACTCACTGCATCAAACCAAAGGTGTGACACCACAACTGCCAAACCCTGCAATGTTTGCAGTGCCAGAGTCAGGCACACATTACAAACAAATTGTACCATTCTGCAAGGCAGAAACAATGCAAAACCTCTCTCAATACCTGTTTCTTGGAATCATGCTCCTGGAAGTATTTTGTGCTATTCTTTTCCAATGGCTGAGCAAGCAGTGTGACAAACTAGCAAGAGCAAACTAGATGGATACAAGATGCACCAATTTGGCTTGCACACTCTCAGAGAAAGAGAGGTTTGGCATGGATTTAGCTTACAACATGTTTGCCAAGTATCTCAGGTAAGGCTGCCACAGTTAGTCCTCACCAGCCCAGCAAATGATGTTGAATGACGTCAGGATGAGCTCTGATCAAACAGCCCTGGTAAGGCAGAGCCTTTAAACATCCAGGTGGAGTCTGTCTGCAAGGGAACACCTGACCCTGAGGTCATTGCCACTTCATTCCCACTTTCTCCCTCCATCCTTGTTGACAAATTCATTGCTGGAAAGAGATGGGTGCACAACACAGACCTTCTGTCGCAGCCTGGAATGACATCCTGAGGCAGTGAGCTGATGTTGAATATTATTGTGGATAGCAGCTGCTGCCACACTTCGCTTTTCCAGGGGCTTTTGTTTCCTGATGTCTTTCTGGGGCACAGTTCACAATCTCCACTTTTCGCTGCAGTCTTGGACACCCTTGGGCTTCCAGGGGATGCGGTGAAGGTAGGAAGCAATAATAAAATACTAAACTTAGACAAAGTAGACACAAGCCAGATGAGGGAAAAGTTTCTTCCCGCGTCTGGTTTTGTTCAACTTCCAAGTCAACAATTCTGAAGAAAAAAGAAAAAGAGTGTCATTTGTTATTTATCACATCAGACAAGCATAATGTGATACTCTAAAGCTTTTATTCAGCTGCCTATGGCTATTGCCAACATAGTAAATTACCCTCCCAGGAGACTTCCACTTGAATAATGCCCATCCATTTAAGAATGATGAGAAATTCAGGGCTGAATAATCTTGATTCAAATCAGGAAGGAGGATGCAGAGTGAACCCTCTTCTTAGAATCAAGCAGAACTGTCAGTGAGAGGACCTGAACTGCAGAAGTGAACCCAGGCAGCTTTCCACCAAGAAATAGCAATGCCCAACTTGCCAAGGACCTCAGTTTTCTGAAGCTCACAACCCACACTCTGCAATCATCACGCTGATGAAACATGCTAAAGAACCTGATCCTTCAAATAGCTCTTTTATTTACTTGGTGCTCTACCAGGTCCCAGAGAGCTCATGAAAAATTAAACAGAGAACATAAAATATGAATGGAATGATCACTGGCCCATAAAAGCTCTGCAGTTCCTGAATGCTGTTTTATACATAACAAATGTTGGGATTTCGGGAATGAGGTTTCTGCCTCATTGTCCAAAGAAGGTGCAACAATTTTCAAGTTTCTGTATAAAAAAAGGAACTTCCAAGCATGTGCCTGAGAGCACCAGGAAGAGTACTTTGCTTCGCAGCACAGCACAGCAGTCCACTGCCCTTTAATAAGCAAACTAAACAGAGCCAAATACTTTGATATTGTGAAAACATACAGATATCCAACTTGATGCTGTATTGTCAGAGAAAGTGTAGGACTGAATGAAAATTTAGATCAGAACTACAAGACTTGCAATCACGTGGTGATAACAACTCTCTCCTTAAATTCTGTCCAGTAAATGTAATATTTAACTTATGGTAACTCTTAATGATCCTTGTCCTTTATTCTGGGTACTGTGTACAGGTATTTTTAGCTGACCTTTCTGAACTTTCCACTTCTGTGGCCTAAATGATAAGTATGTTCTCAGTTTTCAGAAATTACCCTAGAGCTGAGATCTAACAGTTGAGAGTCAGCTCTAGTATTCTTAAAATTAGGTTTATAAATAAGGACCCTCTGAATTAGTCTTTCCTAGGCTGTCAAAAATTTTGGTGCCAACGGAAATTGCTAGGAGCGTAAAGTGCTCCCTTTTTTTAGGTATTAAAGTTATTGCAGAATAAACATAGACTCACTTAAATAAACTTGCTGTTTACTTCATGGAGATCTTTTCACCACCTTGTTAGGTTGGTGGTGTACTACCATTTTATCTTATATGGTAAAAATAAAAAGCCATTGACCAAGCCCATGTGAGGTTACACCAGTTCAGCCCCACCAGTACTTCCCACCCTCCTGCCCTTGCCTTTGCCCTGGTGCAGCACCTCCTCTGCGCAGACTGGATGCTCCCTGGGGTGCTCACCAGCATCTCCTGACTCAGCTGCAGCACTGGACATGCTTAGCACCCTGCAAATGGATGGGGAAAGGGCCAGCTTCTCCCTCTGGAGCCAGCTCTGTGGTGACAACTGTGGCTCTGGCCTTGGACCTTACCCCCATCAGGGGCATTCAGGAGCAAACAGGCTTTAATTTTGTTGTTTTTCTTGTGTGGTTCATGCTTGCTGGAATCTGCCTCTCACCCTCTCATTTGGTAAGGCTGAGAGCTGGCAAGGAGCTTCACAAAACCACCACCTTCCTCATTTTGTTTTGCATATCTCCCTGGCCTTTTATCACAGAAGGATGAGCAAGGAGAAGTTATTAGTTCAGGAGAGCCCTTTCTTCTCTCTAAGGTTATTTGGGAAAGAATTTGTTACATAACAACACTTCTTTTAAATTGTCAGCTGGATACCTGAGAACATTCTTATCTGCAAGGCCTTGAAAAGTTTGTGTAAAACGGCTTTCTTCCTGTCTTCCTCCTCTTGCAGGAAAAAATAGGCTTTTGAGAAAAATTCTAATTCTAAAAGTGAACCAAATTTCACATCATTAAAACCAGTTTCAAGTAAGTAAATGGATTTTTGCCTTATATGGATTAAAGGAATTTAGAGTGACAGCCTCACATACACATAGGAATGAGGCTCAAGGACTACAATTCTCCACATTCATAAGGCCCACATGCTGTATCTACACCAAATGATGTTCTTCTCACGCACCAATTACGAACTGTCAGAAAATATACATGTAATCCTTCATATCAAGACCTACTCATGCAATTTTTAAATACCTCACTGTAAGCTTTGGTAGTTATCCTAGGGGCTTTACATACTGGAAGGAGAAAAGCTGTTATCTCATAGATTATCAATACTACAGGCTCCGTGAACATAGTTCTTTTTCAGGAGATCATATGCAAAATAAACACTGCTTTTATTAAACCCAGAACATCAGCTTTTACCAGAGCTAAATTTGTTCTGCTTCTGTCTGTGAAGTAACTGATTTCTACACCTAGATCCACACTTTTGTGTTAATTATCTTTATCTTCAAACAGTGAAGTACCCCTCTGACCCAGGCAAACCACACAACCCATTCCCATCACCAAACCACACAGCAAAACCCACTGCAGAGGAAAACCCAGTCGGTGAAATGCTATGAGGTCACCTGGAACAAACTTTTATGGTCCCAACAGAAAGCCGTGGAGGAAATAAGATTGCTAGCAGGGGCACTGACTCAGTTTTGCCTTCCTGATACTTGGGGGTGCCTATGTGTAAGGGCAAGGAGAGAGAGTGAAGGAAAGTAAAGAGGGGAAAACTGTAGCAGTGTAGTATAAATACATTACACTCCTGATGAGTAATAATTTCAGCAGTACAGTATAAGTACAGTGTACTCCTAATTATAGTAGTCTGTTCAGCCTGTTATCCAAATAACTGTAACTAAGGGTTGAATACTTTTCCAAGTTTTTTTTCTAGCATTTAAGATAGCAGAAATCAGAGGAAATAAGCTATTTGCAAAGCAGGAATCTGCGAAGTGCAGGCATCCTTCACAGACACTGACTCTTTAATTTCCTGTGGGGGGTCTGATCTAAACCTGGCAAGCTGCAAGCATTTACTTGTTTGCATTTTGGTTTTTTTAATAACACAGATTTCTGCTTTGCAAAAAAGCCTCTCTTGGAACATGTGGTTAACAAATACATTTTCCTCCAGCCCTTCCTGAAAAGACAAATACAAATCATGGGAAGTCAACTGCTCTTTAAAAAGGAAAGAGAAACACAAATTGCCAGGGCGAGGCTTTGCACACACCTTGAGTTCATCAGGCTCCAACCCATGCTGAATGAAGCCATCATGCCAGTTCCTGGATCACCTTGTTAGTCTCCTTGGCTTTCTTACACGTGTACAACCATTTGATTATCCGAGCGTTGCGCTCAATCACGGAGGTGCTGCTGGGGACCTGCTCTGTGAGCTCGTCCTCCAGCAGCCCCTCATCCCCGCTGTGCCTCGTGAACTCACTCTCGGATGTTGCCACGCTGATGCTGCGGATCTTGAAGGAGACATTGTCAGACACCACGGAGAAGTTCTCTCTCCCAAGATCCTCAATGACCTCCTGCTCCAGGCCACAGTACTTGAAAAATGTTTCAAACTCAGCAAAAGACTTGGAGTAGCGAGAGCTGATGTCCGACTGGGAGCGATGGAGACCTCTCCTCTTTACCTCCTTGACCTCTGCAGGAGGTGTACTCAGTTTTGAGGGTCTCTCATGCTCCTTTGTAGATATCCCTGCCCCTTCATTGCTCACAGGGACAGTCTGCACCGCTCCAGGGTGGCTTGGCTCATGGTCACCATCCTTTGCTGAGAGAGGCTCGCTGCTCTCGCTGGCTGCGATGTCCTCCATGACTCTGGGCAACTCAGGGGACGCCAACTGCTTCTCCTTTATGGACCCGTGGAATATCCTCCTCACCAAGTTCCCCCGTGAGCTGTCCTGGCTTTGACCTCTCCCAAGCTCACATTTCTGACGGTAGATCACTAGGGAATCCGGCCGCATCTGCCTCTTGGTGCTGCGCCTGGCGATGGGGGCACCGTGCTGCAGGGGGGCTCGGCAGTTCACCGCCTTGCCCAGCTCCAGGGGCTTCGCGCCCGTCCCTCTGCCCAGGTCCCTGCTCGCTGCTTTGCTCTCCACGGAACAGGTCTCGCTGCTGCTCTCCGAGGCTGAGCTGAGCGCGATGACGGGATCCTGCCTGGTGCTGATGACCTGCTGGCTCTTTACGTACTTGGCCTTATCGGCGGCCAGTCTCTCCACGGCACTTTTCCTGCCCGGCTTGCCGGCCTCCAGCTGCTTGCGGAGGTACTCGGGCCCCTTGTTGAGGAGCCGCAGGGGGAGGGAGGAGTGGAGGTCGGAGATGGCGTGCATTCCCACGGCCCGGGAGAGTTCAGCTGGCATAGCAGTTTCAGGGACGCGGATCCAGCTTCCAGTCCCGGGAGGGAAGTGAGATAAGAAAAGAAAAAGAGGAAAGAAAGGAAAATCGCGGTGCAGGACAGCCCGGACGCGCAGGCGGCAGCGCGCTCCGCGGGCCGCGCTCCCCGCACCGTCGGGGCGCCGCGCGTCCCGCCCGCCCGCCGGCTGGCACAGCCAATCCCGGCCGGCAGGAAGGGAGGGAAGCAGGCAGGAGCCGCCCTGGGGGGGGCAGCGGCCCGGCCCCTGCCACCGCCCGCGGGACTGAGGCGGCCGGGGCTCGGGCGGCGCGGCGCTGCGACGGCGCGGGGCGCCTGCGAGGGCGCCGGGGCACTCGGAAGGTTTGCTCCCCTCGGGAACAGCCTCTCTCGGGCCGCCCCTTGGGTACGGGACGCTGCTTCAGGGCCTGACCCAGCGCACCCCAGCGCATCTCCCCCTTCGGCGGGCACCACCTTGCCCCGCTCCTCTCGCGGCCCTTCTCGGTGCGTTCCCCTCCGCGGGTTTCACTGCCGGGCGCTGCGCTCCAACGGGAAACCTTGGAATGATCGGGAAAGGACGGGACTCGGGCTCCCAGCGCACAGCGGCGGAGCAGGGTCCGGGCACGCCGGGCGGGCAGCACAGATGTGCCCCCAGCTGTGCCCCCAGCTGTGCTGGCGGCATCCTGCCCTTCCCGGGGCAGCGGCAGCAGCAGGGACACGTTTGTCTCTTGGCCCACAGCTGTGCTGCATCTGTGCACGTGTAAAGTGTAAAGTGCAGTGGAATGGCATTAGTCTGAACTGCGTGTTGCAGATCTTTGCCCTTCAGAAACGTAGGGCAGAATTCCCGTCTGGGCTGGCAATTCTGAACAGGCAGGACAGAGCCATCGGCTGTAATGTAAACTCCTGAAAATTAGACTTGTGAGTTACAGGTAATCACCTGGGGCAGTCCAACTTTAACTCGTGATCTCATGTGAGAGCCACTGAGGTCAATAATAACTGAATTATAGATAACTTTTAACAGTTTATATCTGCAAGTTCTTTCATGCATACTTTTTATTGGTTTGGTTTGGTTTTAGTTTGTTACTTCTGGGGGAATGCTAGAGTGCTTTTGTGGGGATTGGTTCATACTTCATCTATACAATTGCTATATTGTAGCTAACAAGTTTAGAAAGAAAGAGCTGAGTATCCACGTCCTCATTATGAAGTTTCAGGGTACCCCACTTTGCTACCAGCAAGGTTCTCTCTGTGATGAGAAAGGTTACAAGCAACCCTGGAGTCAGAGTTTGGGCTAGCTCTTCAGTGAAGACCTTAGGAAACATACAAAACAGAAATATTCTCTTGCCGACATGGTTCTATTGCTGGTTTTCCCCTTAATTTTACATCGTCTTCATTTCTAGATATGTAGGTCTGAACTCCAGAAGCCCCATAACATATGACTGCCCGTTCACAGCCAGGATCCAAGATATGATGCTTGCCTGAATTAGGACTGAAACCTGTGCTATACTTTGAGATCACTTAGAGGGAAATTCTTATTGATATGTAGAATGGGCGCAGGTTTTTGAGAAAGAATTTTTTTTTGCAGGTGTACAAGCAGAGCTGGTTCACATAACAACTTACCTAAAAATCAATATTCTTGAAAACTGACAGACAGTAATAAAAGTTTAAGCACAGTTAATTACGAGGGAACACTTTCCTGATAAAGCAATTCATACACAGATCTGTAAGAGTGTAGTTAATATCATTACATATTTAAATGCTCCATGGGATGCTGGGCATATAGAGAAGGCTGATGTCTTCTGGCAGTGAATCTGAGCAATAAGTTGATAGACGTAATGAACTTAGTAATGAGATACTAAGGTTTCATTGCCATATTGACCAATCTGCCTTAATTTTTTCTTTCCACATTTTCCTTGGAGTTCTATGGCACTGCATAATGTAATAACACATATTCACATTTCTCCGTGCATTTTAATTTGTGTTTGTTCCAAATTCTAGTGTATTGTAGAAGCTTTAAGAACTTACAAAAAAAAAATCATTTGTTTGCATTCATTTGAAGTAATGAGGAAAATGAACACACACGAGTATCAGTAAGAGTGGTCTTATTAAACAACTACAATTAATTTCTTTATCAAAGTTGTTTATTCACACCTTGCAATATTACATAGCTTTTCTCAGTGCAAAATAGCTTTGTGTTTAGAGTTGATATACAAAACCAATTTAAAACATTGGTTTTGATAAAAAAAATATTTAAAATGTTAAAAAAATTTGAGACATTTTCCTTTCTCTTAAAATGTCCTTGATTTTAAATGCATGCCTGAATGACAAACCTGGACACTTTTGATGGAATATTTTCATTTTTCAGTCAGTTTCATCCTCATCTCACTGACAAAGGAAGATGTGAGTTCTGATTTTCCACAAAGTGCACGTCACAAGAAATTTCTCATGAAAAATTGCAACAGCAATTTCCAGCTGACTTTCCAGACATGTGAGATACTTTTCCTTGAGAATCTTGGATGACCACAACAACATTTAAGGGAAAGAAGAGTCTTCCCAGGGTCAGAAATCATTGTGAGCAACAAATTTTTATAACCCTGTCTCCCTTTAGTAAGGTACATCAATATAACAACTGCAAAGTTATGTGATATTTTAAATGTATTTAGGTCACATATTTTAAAACCCAAATGCATTTCCATTTAAAATATGATTCTATGATTTGAAATAGTTATATTTCTTGGAATTATCTCTTATATTTATGGATACACTCTTACAGTAGTCAAAGAAGAGGGAGTCATTGCATTTTTTCTTTCTGGAAAGCAGAGAGAAAGATAGTGTATTATGAGAGCCCCAAGCAAACCACCTTTGCCCCTGTCCCAGAACAGGCTTGCAGATAATAACATGGAAATAAAAACGGGTGCAGCAGCACCCATCCCTCAGCCTGTCAGCTGCCATCAGTCTCCCTCTGGCATCAATACATTAAACAAAGGTAGGAGAGGTAAGTCCTGCACACACTAAGCCTGAGCTGACACAAAGAGTGTTCCCACAGAACGGGAGTTCTACAAAACACCTTTGAGTCAGCTGGCATTTAAAGGTATCACAAAACACAAAGCATTGAATTTTATGTGGGGTAGGAAAAACCACTTCTCACTCTGTTTTTATTAATAAGACGTGTTTTCAGAGCACAGCTAGAGTCTGAGCCAGAGGAAAGCCAGAAACGGAACTTGTACAATGGTACTGCAAGCAAACAGTGCAATGTGTGCAAAGCTTGGGTCATTGCCCCCACCCCATTGCCAGTGTCAGTGACGCTCTGATTTATAGTGGTCAAAGGGCAAAAAGGAAGTGGTGGCAGTGGGAGGTAAAGGCAAGGAGGAGAGAGAAGGGGGAGCTCAAGCCCTAACAGAAGCAGGATGCTCACATTTTGGAGACCACAAGAAGAACTGTGTCCCATGACTGCGGTTTCTCACCCCAGCAGCTCTCAGTGCAGGGTGCAGGTGTTAGAGCCCACATCAGAGGGTGGTTCACTTCCACTGTGACATTGAGTGGTGCCACTGAGTGTCCTGTTTGCTGCATTAGGGGGATATAAAACAGCCACAACACAGAAATGAACAGTTTCCAAACAGCTGTCGCCAGTGGGGAAATTTTAGGCCTTTCAACATGAAATCAGTGACAGCCCCAATTCTCTCAGATTCACACAATAGAAGATATAGCCATGCCTGTACATCTTCAGGCAGAATTTTAAGACTCTGGGCTTAAGCACTGTATGGCAGAGGCAGACCCACATCACTTGTATGTCTTCTTTTAGCCTCTCCCACCACCGCCAGATTGCTTAGCAGCCTCTTCTACCCTTGTAATTTTGGGTTGTTTACTTCATTAAACAGCTTGGCATCTTAATCAGAAAACATCTCCTAAAATCAATCCAGCTTGTTCACAATTGTCATTAGTGGGCTTCATTTTTTATTAGAATTTTGGAAAGCCCAGGTGTACCACTTTCCAGGTTGAACAACCATCATGGATCTCAATGGGACTGTATAATTTACATCACAGTGATTCATGGCAACGTGTGGGGAGCCTTATTAGAACAAAGAGCAGAAGAAAAGATGGAATATCACAGTGAAAGCAAGAGATGAAAGGGAGAACAAATGCAACATACATTACACCAGGCAGTGAATGGGAAAGGTGAATGGGAATGGGAAAGGTGCAAGGCATAGCATGCTTCTTTCCCTTTTTATGCCTTCTTGTCCCTACAGTACATCTGAGCTGACACTAATTCCTGTTTTCATACACCTCTTACATGCCTAAGATGTAAAAATAAAAATATCCAACACAGGTTTGGTACCTAACATATTTAAGAGTGTGTTAGAGTCTTGATATTGAATATCTTGATTTGAAAAGACCAATATGTTTATCATGCTGTCTGATCAAATTCACTGAGTAATTTGGAAAGGAGGGGAAGAGCCAGAGTTTTCACAATAAAATACAGCTATGACGCTGCAAAGGAAATAAGTAAGTTAACTCCCAGAATAACTATGTTTGATTCCGAAAGGAACTCCTTGAATTTTGAATTGAGATACTTTATAAATGAATGCGTATTACGTGTGTTAAAATAAACTTCACGCTCAGTAAAAGGTTCTTACTGTTGCTTCTGTCATGTATGTGTTGGATAAATGTTCCCACAGTGTTCCCAATAGGCACAGTCATAGCTTGCAGTTGTAAAACTGCCTCTCAGTGGTTGCAACACCCTTTACCTACCAACCAAACTCATACACAGTCACTTCACCCAACACAGGGAGGGGTCAGGGCACTGCTTAAATACTTTATGAATTTTATAGGCAGCATTGCTGCAATCATCAGCATATTTATCCACACAGTTATCCTCTGTAAAGGTCCTGCTAGCCTAGTCTCATGTATAGTTAGCTTTGGTCATAGAAAAGCCCTTTCACTTAATCTAAATCTAAAACCCATAAAAGGTTTAAAGCCATCCCTGTTGTTTTAGGGAACATCCAGCATCTGTGTGTCACCTCTCTGCTGTCTGCTTGCCTGGCAGATGCCTAAAACAATCAGTGCATTTGCTATTGCTGTGCCAAGACAGTACATGTCTGTCCATAGGCCTAAGCAGGTGAGAGATACAGTGCACGCTTACGTCCTGTGAATTCCGCTGTGTATCCACACACAGGCAGATGAGGAAGGATAGGAAAGGTCACTGATTATTGAACTTTTGACAGAGAACTTCCTGTCATCTGTTATATATAGTTTATATCATGGTAGTTGGGGTACTCACCTGGCAAGTGTGAGAGACAATCTTCCCCTCCCAGATTTGGAGCAAACTTTCAAAATTGGATTTCTTGCTTCCCAACACAGTAGTTAGAATGTGGGTCTACAGTTCATTGCCACTCAGATTCTGTTGCTGAAAACATTAGTATTTTCTTTGTCTAATTAAAAATTTACTGAAGGTGATGGACAGAAGATATTAATTCTATAACCTAGTGTGCATGCACCTAGAAAGTGCATGGATTTCTAGTTACTCTTGCAAAGTGGAAGGATTTACACAGGGAAGGTTGAAAAAGTCTCACTTTCAATGCTGATTAAGGTGTTCCGTGGATATGTGTATTCAAATCACAAAATGGTATCTAAAAACTTCATCTCTTCTACCATACTTGCTGATATGCTGTTAGAAGCTCTCCCAGTCTCATTTCCAGTTATACAGACTTAAGTTTAGAAATCAAGCAACAGGATAATATTCCTATTTGAAAATCCCAGTGGTGCGTAGGAGCTAAACAACACTCAGAGCAGTCTTCAGACTTTTGAATGTCCTACCAGCTTATGCAGGTGTTGCCCCACTCAGACACGGACTGTTGGAAATCCCATTCCCTACTGGTCTTATCCATTTTCTGTAGACTATATTAAATGTTTTATAACAAGTGGTGAGTCACTGAACTCAAAATGTTTTATTAAGGCAGGAATTTTGACACATTTTCCTTGAGAGAATGCCCATCACAGATCTCCTTTTAAATGTAACTGAATAAATTTGTCCAATACTATGATGGACACAGCTCCTAATATTTAAAGAAATCCATCTGTCAAACACCAAAACACTGGAAATATCACCTAAGGAGCACAGCATCAGAACTTGAAATGCACAGATATGTATAACATGTGAAGTCTATCATCTTCTGTCTAAGGTTTTAATAGCAAATTGGATGAGATCATGATGTTTCTCTCCCAAGGATTTCTTGTAGTATCACTGAAGATACAGCTAGCAGTCATTCAATCTTTCTTATCAAGTGGTTGCAAATTTAAGTCTCTGTCCTTATGAAATCTGTGGAGAACTGACCAGTGTTTTATCTGTACTTCCTAAGTGTTAATTTGGGGCCAGAAGAGCTCTTGCATGCCCTCTCTAGCAGAGTCATTGGCAAATGAAGTCTGCATGTTACCTTTCCTCAGAAGGAGCCAGTGCTTTCCATTGCTGAGATACCTTGTGGTTGCCTATGATTTTTCAGAGCTTAGAATCTTTCCCAGGTCCCTAAGAATGTGGGTTTGCAGTCAGTTCTTGATGGACATGTGGTAATTAAAGGAGACTCTTGGAGTACAGGCTGTCTAAGGATTCCAAAGGGTGATTTTTTTTTTACTGTTTAGGTACAAGAAATATGCAAATATGGTAAAACTGATAAATGTGCTTGTATGTATTAATGCAGATTTTTTGCTTCCCCCTTCTAAGTATTTTCAGCTCTCCTTCAGTTTGCTGATGCAAACTGAGCTCCTTTCAGAGTTTAGATGGGGAAATGAACTAATTTATCAAGACAGTTGCCCTGCCAAGGACAAACGTTTACATTTAACAGTCATCAGTCACTATACCTCTGAAGGTGTGGTGGTTTGTCCTGTCACTTTCTAAAGGACTCTTGTACAGTTCAGACATAAAAGGCAAATATCTTCCAAGCTTAAAAGGGAGCCTGCACCCTGTCCTGACTGTATGTACAGAGGAGATAGATAGGCTATGTCTCCTTAGCCTGGCTTTGGGAATCAGCACAGGCTACTGGCTATTCCCAACTATCTTATTTGGCTAATAAGTGAGTTAAATAGTGTAGATGTTGTCAAATCACATCTGGTTTAGTCTTGAGACCAGAGAATAAATCTGAGCCCATAGATGCAATTCTGAATCCTGACTATGAATTTAATTAATTGTCTGTTTGACCTTCTCTAGATATTCACCATGACATGCAGCAGTTCTATGTATGGGTTCATTCTGAGTTGAACTGAGTCTATTCAATAATTTTCAGCTTTGCTTTAGGGAGATGAGTAAGTTTCTGTTACACTACAGAGTTGTGTTTTAACTAAGCTGGGCAACATCTGTGTTGCAAGTGGGTTCTCTGACACAATTGTTTACATGGTGAAATCAAACCTTGTCTTGTCCTTTGCATTTCAGAGTCCTTCTGAATGCACCCCAACATCACCTGAGCTCCACATAGCAACAGAAGAACATTCACAATACTCTTGTGATGACCTGACTTCAAATTCTTGATGTACATTAATTCATCTTGAAAGTAATAACAGATTTGTTCTAATCTGATTGACTCCAAAGATTAAATAACACCTTGGATAAAGAGAGTAAAATAGCTTAGCTGTTCTGTATAATTATATCAATTCCAAAGCTATACAAAACAAATAAACTTAAGCCCCGGCATTCAAACTTCATTAGGTTTATGTTGCAACAGCTACATGAAACAAAATTACAGATTCGCTAAGATCTTATCATGCTGATGCAGCAGCTGCTCTGGACAGGATCACACAGTTATTCTGATTTGCAGGTTTTTCTAGGAAACAATAGTCCAGACGTCTTCCATAAACAGCTCCACCCCTGCCCTGCAAACTTTAAGTCAGGTGCTAGCACGATGCTAAACCCCAGTTGAAAAAGTAGATTCAGTGAGCAGAAAAGTGTTGGAGATTTTATTCACCCCATATGACTATTCAGTGTCCATCCAGGAATTTACCTGTCAGAAAATGTTCTTCTACCCATTTCTTGTTATTTTCCTTTTTTTCAAGAACAGCTGGTACAGACATCTTATTTATGGCGCCCTCTCAATAAACTAACCTATATGTTTAAGTCTTTCTAAGATAAATTTTACAGACAAATATAAAAGAGGAAAAACTTCCTGGATTTCTGAAGTAGATGCCAGGGCCATTTGGGCCTTACTAGAGCCTGAGTTGCAAGGTGGTGAACTAAACTAAGGGATGGGTTGTGACCTGATCAGTGTGAGGGGGTCACGGAGGGAAGGTGAGAACTCGTTTCCACACTGGCTTTGCTTTGGAACCTCCAGTTGCCCTTCTCCAGAATAGGCAAGTCCCCTGGGTGCTGCTCAGAGAGATTCCACCCCCAGATCCACTCCAATGTGATACATGGATAGGGCTCCCCCAGGTCCAACTCCTTCTGCCCTCAGTCTCCTTCACCCTACACCCTCAGGCACACAACCCGTGGTCTTCAGCACAGATAGTTCATCCTGTGAAACAAGCACAATCCTTGTTTTCAGACGTTTTGGACAAAATGACCCCTCACCCACTCACACAGATGGTGATTATGTCTCAGAAGTAACACAGGAGTCTGAGCAGAGAGGGGTGGGGTGTGTGTAGGTTGGCTCTAGGAGTAGCGTGGGTACGCACGTGGTACCCGCACATGGTCTGCTTTCACTTGCTGGTGCCCCTCTCCACCATGGGCACTGGGGTCAGCCCAGAACCAAGTCCTGAGGGATTTGGCAGTGCAGGTATAGCCCATGGGTGTGCTTCAGCTCCAGAGGGGAGTAAGTGGAGCCAGAACAGATCATAGGATCAGAGGGAAATTCATGTTGAATTCAGGTCTTCTAGTCCAGTTCTCTAGTCCAAACTCTTTCTGAAAGCAGGCACAGCTGTGAGACAAGAGCAGGTTATGGCCTAGACCTAAAAATAGTCTTGTGATGAAGAATTATATAAAGACCAATAAGATTTGGCAGAACAAGAGGAATAAGGCAAAAAAAATTAATAGCTGATAATATGATATTTTTGAACACCTATTTAATTTCTATTCATAACGTGATCCATTCATTTAGTTTTTCTATATAGATTTTAGGCTTCTGTTTTGTGTATTTAACTGGTCTGTAAATTGCCTACAACATCTTTAGGCCTAAATAAAGAAATTCTAGCAATATGTACAAAGAAATTTGATACACTATTTGTTTACAGTCTAAAGTAATTATTTATCCCCACTGAAAGTCAGCCTTCACTGGAGAGAAAAATAACTTCATTTTATTATTCTTTGGCTTTGAATTGTATGTTTTTATTATTTTAATACCAGCTGAACTTAGAGGGAGCCTGCAATGTAGTGCTAATAGAACTCATTTCTTGTTCTTAAAGAGTGACTGCAGATAGTAACTTCATAATTATTTTAAATTTCTCCTAAAAAATTGCTTCCATTACCTCATCTGCTAAACCCACCAAAAAAACCCTCACCCCCCAAAAAAAACACTTCTAAAATATTTTAGTGATTAGGCTGTTGTGGTTTTTTTTCTCTTTCACGTGAGATTCGCTCAGTTGATTAGAACATGGTGCTAATAACACCAAGGTTCAATCCCTGCATGGGCCATTCACTTAAGAGTTGGACTCAGTGATCCTTCTGCGTCCCTTCCAACTCAGAATATTCTGTGATTCTGTGAAAGTATTTGATTACTTTATGGTCCTGTTCAGGATTCATGTCCAGCATTTTATGAAAAGGATGAAAATAAGGATTAAAACACAAACTCAAGTCATGCAGTATGTCGTAGACTAAAAGTTAGTTGAAATCCTTGTTCCTTTGGTTTAAGACTGGTACTAAGTAATGAATGAACAGATAATCTGGATAATTCAGATTAACATTCTGGATTACAAGGGAAAAAATATTTCCATAATACCATAATGATTAAGTTTTCTAATCTGGGGTTTTGTGCACCATTTGTGTGGTTCTCCCAGTAACTCCAAATACAGAGCAAATTTGATCCATCCAATTTTGTAGCACTGAGCATTCAGCCCAGACTGAACTAAAGCCGTTTCCCAGGAGGCGAAAGCCGTGTGCAACCAGGCACTGACAAACGGGGTCATGCGAAATGTGAGTCTCCTCTTGGGCCTCCTGGTGTCCCTGTGCACTGCTGGCTGTCAGCACCTCACCTGGTCAGCCCTGGCGCATGGTGACGGGAGATGGGGCAGCGCTTGGATTAGCACCTCTCTTGTCCTGAGCTAAACCCATCCAAGGCTGAAAGAGCAAAGTCAATCATTGCAGATATTTTGTGGAATGTGGGCAACTATCCAGGAGAAAGAGCGGGACCCTGAGAAGTGTGCATCCACCAGAGCCCCTGCAATCCCAGCACTGGCTCTGGCTTCATGTGTTTCGTGTGGCGCCTGGAACTGCCCTTTATCTGAATTCATCAGGGACAACATTTGCTGAACCATTTGTGAATCCCTTGACACTTGCACAGACTTGTTGAGAAACCAAAGTCATCTGCCAGACCACAATGTTCCTGGCTTTTCTTTCCTTCCTTCTTGAGACAGTTGCTTCAGCCAACTGAAATTATGTGAGCATGGCAGAGGTGAAGATACAAGCTAAGTAGTGAAAAATGATTGTGTCCTCATAGGTTTCCATACAAAAAGTGAAGGCCTTCTATGTATCAGTGAAGCTATAAATGGCTTCAGTTCTCACTGCCTTCAGTCAGAGATAAGGATACGAAGCATCAGGCAAGTTTATTTGCTCAGAAATCAAGAATCAATCACTCAAGAAATAAAAATAACTTGCATCCTGTCAGGTTAGCCAAAGATGTCAATTCTCAATGAACCTTTAAAAAGGCTTTTGAAAGGAGATAAATAGTGTGAACGGCTTAACTTACCACTTAACTAATTATACTTTATTTTAAAATAATTTGAAGTGAATGAATTAGTAAAATATAATTTAATATTTATTTAACATTTTTAGAAGCTTAAAAGTACTGTAGACAGAATATGCACACATTAGATTGCTATTGTCTTATTTGAGAGGTTTATGTTTTGTTAGTACTGTCTAGGCATTTCTAACACTGAATATGTAAATGGATACAACATCAAAGTGTGAGGTTGTGTCTCTGAGCTTCAATGTCAGAACTTTGCCTTTTATGCTTCTATATAATTCTTTGAAAAGGCTGATGTTATGCATTGGTCACTAAGTTGCTCTATTATGTTTTAAAGGATTTTAGAGATTGAAGAAGGATGATCAGCAGGGATATCAGCTGGCAAAATCAACTTCCAGCTCCATACTGCTCTACAGAGCAAGGAAAAAAAAGCACAAAATCTTTCCTTTTCTAGACAAGAAATAGAGATAATAGGCAATGTTTTTAATGAACACTCAGATCTTTTTACACATAATTTTGAACAGTGGCACTTCCAAATCCTTCTGCGAGCAGAGCTGTTACCTAGTGAGGGTCTTGTGTTTCTAGCTGGTAAATAAATACAGCACTACTGCAGCTCACCCCTTGGAAGGCACCACATGAAGGCTGTGGTCCACATCTGCCCCCCCTCACCTTCCTAAGAGGACCCACCACCCTCCAAAGCCAGCACTGGCCTCTTCAGTGAATAATGCATTTTCCTCCATATGAATAGGAATTTTCCTTCTCTTGGAAACTGAACTGCCATTTATATGAACAATATTTGTCCTGCTTTGTGCTGATGGTCTAACCAACAGCCCTGGTGTACACTGCACAGGTTTGAAGCCTAGCCCCACAGCATGGAGTTCTTTGTGGCACAACATGAGAAGTGATAGCAAAGCACGTGGAAATGGTCGGGGGCTGTGTTCTCTAGTACAACAGCAGCAAGGGTTTGCTTTCTTTGCCAGCAAGACACAGCTGAGTTGCTCAGTTGAGCTCTGTGTGGTGTGAGGTAAAGAGTATTAGGTTACTGGCAAAGTCACTGGACTAAAGCTTTGCGCTGGGAAAGGCTGAAATGCATTTGCTGACATAATGTGGTTGGTATTTTATCGTAGAGCACACAAGCTCCACTGTCCATCTTTTCCACTTCCTTCACTCTCTCAGCTCTCCCCCTCTGTTATCATTCTCCCTCTCTTCACACTGTCTCTCCTTCGTGTCTTATGTCTTTGGTCAAGCATTCAACAGCCTGCAGGAGAGGTGACCTCCCTCATCACGTTTGTGCTAATTGGGGCCTGATGAGAGGCATTTGCTTTCCCCGCTGTGCTGCTGGCTCCCCAGCTGGGGCCCTGGCTGGCTCTGCCCTTTCCCTGTGTCTTGGCTGTTCCAGGAGGCCAGCAGATGCTCCCTGCTCCCCCACAGTGAATAGCTAGCTTCTATCCCTGCCATGTCACGAACCAGCTTGTGCATCATGCCACACAGCCAGGGCACTTGGAGTCCTCCACCATCATCCTGCTCCTCAGGAAGAGCCCCATGCTGCAGAAAAAACCAAAGCAGTCATGTCCTGGTCTCAATGTTTAAAACAGGAAACATCAAGGAGAGATAGCATCTCTATTGAAAAATGCACACAGATAAGTGCAAAGATTGCTGTGAAAATGTGTTGGGGTTTTTTTTCCCTTTTTTAAAACAGTAATTAGCATAGCTCCTGAAGAGAGCCATATCTGATGGCTAAGAGCAAGGCAGGACCTCATGCACATAGAGCTCAGTTACAGGGGTAACCCCCTGGAGTTTCTATATCAGTTTTTATTCAATTCAGTCATGGGATTTTCTACCCACTCTCCTGGTCATCTCCTTTTACTGCACTTTGGGTTGTACTTCAGTGTGATCTCAGTTTTCCTGGATGGGATCCTATTTGATGAAGTACCAGGGAACCCTGCATCCCAATTACTGACAGGCCTGGGACCTGGTCCAGCCTGGGTGGCAGGTTGGTGGATGTGCTTCCCTTGGGCTGTGCTGTCTGCTGGCCTTACCCACATGTCCCCCAGAGCAGCCAGTTCTGGCCTGGCTTTGCCCAAGATGGTAACAAGAAACTGACCTCCAGCCTCTTGCTTCCGATGGCCCAGCAGAGCTTGTCTCCCTTCTCCTGGCTGTGGACATGTGTTTATGTGTGTGCACTGTGCTGGAGGGAGAGTGTCTGCAGGGCCTTTTCTGAGACTGCAGCAGCATTATTATTCTGTTGGAAGCAGGATACTGCCAGGTGCTCCACACTCACTACAGCTGCAATCCAGTTCATCCTCCAGGAGGTTTTTTCAGTCCTGTTGATTAGATCATTCCTTCCTGGGAACAGATCTAGTTTAAAAACAATCTATGGGAAATTCTGACTTCATTGTAAGAAGTCATTGAGGTTTTGTTTTGCTTACAAGCAGAAGAATGCTAAGTTGGTGGTCTTTAGCCTTTAGTGCACTGTTTGTAGAGCAGGTTGTGGCCATTTGGTCTGTGGTCAATGAGGACACTTGCACAGAGACTGACAGCTCCACCTTAAATAGGGCCTGATGTCAGCTTTCTTAGGAGCCAGAAGAAACAACAAGTGTTTGTCAAGTACGAGTTCTCCTGAGCATGTTGGAAGAGGATAATGGTAAAAGTGAGAAGACTGTTGTCATTTTAATTTTTTTAATCTTAAAATATTGCAAGTGGCTTTAATCACTCTATCACTTAACGGCATCAAAGAAACTGAGGTTAGAAGGCACTGAACACTCCTGAATGTTTCCTTTGAACTATTTATCCATGCAGTGCTCTGCTGGTATGCAACCAGCAGAAATAGTATCTGATTTCTGCAAAGCCCACTTAAGGTATATTATGTTGTCAAGACAGATCTGTAAACTAGCCCTTTCTCATCAGAAGCTGTGTTTCATCTTAAATCTTCAAAACCTGGCATGTTACCTGCAGGGAGAAACCATCACTTAGTCTTTGTCCACTTCTCCATTGTGCTGCAGTGAGCCTTCCAACCAGGAGAGTTTGAAATCCTATGATCAATACATTTTTAATAACCTACTAAGTGTCCATATACACTGACTCTGTGGCTGGATTCCTTTCACCTAAGCGTACCAGTGGGGTTCAGCAAAGGACAAAAGTTTGTGTCCCCATGAGTGTCCCCATGTAGGTGCCATGAGTCTAAGCTGTGCCCATGGCCAGTGGAGGTCTAGTCAACACAATCCTAGGCAAAGGTGTGGGTCACCCTAAAGCCCACCTAAGTTCAAATGCCTAGATGTAGTCTTCTGCACCATTTGAGCTGAGGGTCAACCCACAGGATCTCAAGCTGCTGATCTGGAGGGAAATTGGTGCTCTATAGGAAATGTGCCATATTTGATGGCTTCATGTTGCCACTTTATACATCCTGCTGTGACTCAAATGACTTCAGATGCCTATGCTTAGGGAACTCAGTTTCCATGTAACACCAGCAAGATAAGACTTCTACATTTGAACTGGTCCTTCTGCGTTCCCTCTCTGTTCCCCTGTTGCTTGCTGGTGACACCTGTTTTATTTCAAGATAAAGTGTGTCTTGTAATACTTCGTTTACTACATCAGGACTGCCCAGGTCATGGGCTTCTATGTTAACTGCTGCAGCTTTTCCTGGGAATATGCCTGCTCTAGGAGGGAGCAGCCTGTGGAGGATGATACTAGGTGTAGCCCAGCTGTTTGTGGAAAAGGTTCTTGAGTCACAGCTTATTCCCACACCACTGCTCCTGTCATCTGACTACACTTTGCCCTTTGGTCAGGGCTTCTGGCAGTTTTGTAATATGTCCTTGGCTGATACCGTGGCCAAGTTAACCCAGGGTGTGGCATGGGCAGGGTTAGTGCACTCCTGCCTGAATTTCTAAAAAAAACAATGTTCAGAGAAGGTAAATTTCAGCAAACAGCCATAATGACAGTATAATAGCTGTTGTTCTTGTTGTTTTGTTTTGGTTTGGTTTTTTTACTGGATTATGCTGAGTTTAAAACAGAAGCAGTGACAATTACACAGTCTCGCAGCCTGTGGACTGTGTCAGTATTAAAATAATCACCTACACTTTCCTCTGCCACATGTTTCCAGCTATGACTGACCAGCTTGGAAGTCCTCTCGAGCATTTTTTTGCTCTAAGGGTATGCCTGCATTGAAAAGGTATTCTATAGAAAATCAAAATGTGAATTTGCAGTGCAAATATAAGGGTCAGTGCAACATAAGGGTCTCTCCATTTGAACAGTCATGTTCCCTATCCTGGTCACATCTAAACTGGTGGGTCAATGGTACTTTGTTCTCCCTGTCCATGCTTGGTTTGGGCAGACGTGGAACTATTTCTGCTCTGGAAGTCGTGTAAACCCATTGCTGCAGCACTGAGCACGAACTGAGGTGCTGATCTGTGCTGACATGCCCTGTGAACTTCGTGCATATTGACTTCATTCATTTCCAAAATTCACAGAGCTAAATGAGACAAAGAACTTTTTGAACAAATTGTTGACCTGAGAGTCAGGACAATGTATCATTCTGGACCACCTTCTCATAAAGAGAGGTCCTAGGAGAAGATCTCCAGATTTTGTGTTTCTGGAAGACTCCTGTCACTCTGCTTAGCTGTCAGTGAGATAAATAATTACTTGCATAAAAAAACCCCTAACAACTGTGGTTTGGAAATTAAAGGATCACACTCTTCCTAGGAACACCAAGAAGGCAATTTGTTCAGTGGCTATATCATAAAAATGAAGGGGCTTGCGGGCTCCTATATAAACTTTTTTCACAGCCAGTTCAGCCCCAGTGAGCTCTTTTGCAGATGTGAAAAAGGGCTTGAGATATTTCTTCTTTTTCTTTGTGAGACCCTGATGGTGGATCTAAGGCAGCAGTTTGTGCTCCTGTGCCTCAGCTTGTAGAGGGCTTAGAATCCAAATCTTGCTGTTTATTCTGGCTATACATTTAGATAATTTTGCCCTGGCAGTACACATGGGATTCTCTCTTCTGTCTGTCTCCACTGTCAAGGCTTAAATTTCTGTCTTTCGGTGAAAGGCCTTTTTTCCAGCTGCTTACTCAGTTTCTTGATGAGACAGGTTGAAGAGGAGAAGCTACCTTGGATGCAGCAGGGCTGCTCACACAATGAGCAATGTTTTGCCCTTTTTGGTTTGCTCATATGTCTAATAGGGATGGGCTCTAATACAAGGATAGATTGCAGCTGCCTGATTACACTAAGTGCACATACAGAAAATTATTATTTTACATTTGACCTTAAGCTGAGCCTTTCTTCTCCAGGCTAATGTGGTTCCTCATACTGCCAAAACTTTTTCAGAAGTCCACATCACACAGACTACAATATACGTTATGTAAAATGCATTATATCTTGCTTCCTTGAGCTACTATTTTATGTTTCCACCTTTACAATTTCTCTCTCTGTATTTTGTTCATCCTGAAAAATTGTATTTTTTAACAACAAGCGAATCAACAAAAATACAGAGCCACAATCCAACAAAAATATAGCTGATGCTTTACATTTGGCTACTTGTTTAGCTGAGTTTCAAAGTGATGTGCTAATGGTCCCAAAGTGCTGTCAGCATGGTGTTTTGGGGTTTTTTTCCCATATTGTTCCATTTTCAGCTCTACATGGTTCTTTGAATTTAGCTCTGCTGGTTGAGATGATCCTGTGGAAAACACAGGATATTTAGATGGTAAAAAGCACAGGTAATTTATGTCTTTAAAGACATTCTGAGTATACACAAGAAAGTGAAGAGTGCCTGGAGATGTCAGTTTGCTAATCATGGCCAGGGTTATTAATGACATTCTTTGGATAATTAATTGCTCTTTTCTTTAGCTGAAGCCTAACTAAATGATAAGACCACCAAGACTCCATTTATTCTTCTTCTCACATACAAAGGCAATATGCACCTTGAAATAGTGTGCAGACACATACAAATCAGATCATGATGTCAGATATTCACGGATATTTTCTAGTTTCTCCTCAAATAATCTGAAAAATTGATGTATATTGTCATCCATAATTAAGTAGGATTGAAACTAGGGTGTTTTCTCTGAGAAATTAATAGGCAAGATATATAATGGTGGTGTAAGTTACACATAAACAACTGCTGTGTGAAAGAAGGAGGCTTTTTTTAGTGAATACAGGAGAAGGATGGGTTCTAGCAGCAGATGAAAATGGGTGTATTAAAATCATATGAAGGGCAATACTTGGTGAGACCAAAATCCGAGGTATTCTCCCACTGGTAGGGTCCCATAATGGATGCTTACACACTCATGACCCTGGCTCAGGAATTCTGCCATGTACCTGTGTCCCTCTGGTATAAGCACACTTGTTTTCATTGAGATACAAACTGTCTGCATTGTGCTTCTCCTTAAATGGTTCATCCTGTTCTCATCAAGCGTCTTTCTCTAGACTACCTGGAGGAATATTTTTGAATGAAATTTTCAGAAATTCTCCTGAACTGCACTCATGGACAAAATTAAAATAAAAGTGGGGGAAATCCCAGTGTAAGTGCAGATGAGAAACACATGTGATAACATCAAAGACAGGTTTTAGGAGAAGTCTCAAAGAATGGGCATAAAGATTGCACATGGCAAGGTCTTCACACAGTGGAGTGCAGGGCAGCAGGACTTTGAGATTAACATAGAATTCCCCCAAAATCTGGCACATATGATGAGATGTTTTAGCCTGAGGGTTTAGTGAAGCATGTATTAGTAGAGCATGAAATTTCTATGGCAGAAGTGATGTCTGTGTTTATTGGTTGTTTTCTACTGCTGATATTTGTGAGTCTGTAGTACCCTTAACTAACCCAGCACTGGTTTTTGGGATGTGACTGAGTAATGGACAGTGGGGTTGTTGTCAAAGTTTACAAACAATTCATAAAGGAAAGGAGCAACAGTAGCAACACAGGAAAATAACAACCCAGCTGCTGTTTATTTCATATTCAAATGATACATATTAGAAAATATCAGTGTGTTACTTCTGCAATGACATCAGGGCCATAATAGTTGAATGATTATATGAAACTGGAAATAACTTTGCAGATGGTAAATAGAACAATAACAGTGTCTAGCAGATACAGTAATCTTAATCTTTCAATTTTTAAATTGCCTAAAATCATCAATTTCTATACCTCATAGATAAAAACCAGCTTAGATGACTCAAACTATATTTACATGACGTAGAGTACATCTGGGAAAAGGTCTATGACAACAGAAGTTACCACTTCATCTTCTTAGACCTTTCTCAGACCTTATGCAGAGCACTAAATTGTGCCAATACACAATGATGCAAAGGTTGAGGAGCCAATGTCTTCATGCTGCTGTCTTGTACTTGTCCCCAGTAGCACTTGTTTACTCTTCCAAAAGTGGTAGAATTACACAGGGGGAAAAAGGTGTTTGTGTCCACTGAATCTAACTAACTTATTCTAAATTATATGGGAATTTTTTTTAGAAGCTACAGGAGTATTTATAAACACTGCATTCATCTGAGTGTGGAAAATGTCTCCAGATACACCTCTCTGGTTGGTGAGGTCTCCAAAGTGAATAGTGGTAGAAGGAGTATGGTTGTTTTCTCTTCTTTCTACCTAGTTTCTGGGTTTTTTTCCTACCTAGTGTGGTATAACTTTCTGACACCCATTTGGGGCTTTGGTATTATATTGAAAAATCAGATTTCAAGGTCAACTGAAAATTTTCATTGCTAAAAGGTGGGTTTTTTGCACATTGGCACACCAGATGCATTGCTCTACCACACACAAAAAGTTATACTCTCACTTAAATGAGTGTGCATGCTCCAGATGTAGTAGCCATCCCTGAAATAACAGATGCAGTTAAATTATGTCTTGACCCAGCGGGGCAGTTCATGTGATTAAAATTAAACAAGTGTAGGCACTTTCACACGTTGCAGTCATCAGGATGTCATTACATGCCCCCAGGAACTCTACAGCTCAGTGAGATCAGTTTTCTTTTGCATAAATAAATAAAAGCTTCAGGATTAAAAAGTGTTTTTTTAAGAAGGAGAAGGGAGAGTGACGTGGCAGGAAACAGATTTTCCACCTTGAGTGACAGATGCTGGAGTGTGAAGAGTGCTGGCATGGGCCTGTTACAGGGGCTCAAGGTCTGCAGTCCTGGCACAGAGCTGCTGCTCCGGTTCTGTTTCAGAGAGTCCTGCGGAGCTCTGTGAGCACAGACAGCACTGCCTGTCCCAGGGATAAGGCAGCCTGCACAACATATGGGTAGTCAGGGGCTGCAGCTGTCCTGGGGCTGGCTTCTGTTTTGTTGGCACCTTTACTTTTGACTAGAGGTTTCAGAAGCCTGGGATTTAGCTCTGTTCTGACTTACAAGATGTAGCATCCTTTCCTTTGATGATTTCTCAGCTCGGGATTGTGCATTCCCCAATGCACAGAGTTTTAAGAGAAATTAAAGGAAGAGTCCTCCTTCTCAATTATTTTGTGTGAATTGATAGCAGATTCATTCAAATTTGGGGCTAAAATCATGGTCTGTGTCAGCAATTAATTGGGTCAGCACAGAGTGATGTTACAAAGCTCTTGTATAGCTTTTACAGAGTGGTTGATGTGGCAGTGCAGGGTTAATGATTGGACTCAATCTCAAGGGTCTTTTCCAAACTAAATGTTGCTAGGATTCTACACAGTCAGGCAAAATGCAGCTAGTCTGGCTTACAAAAATGTTATTATTTGCTCCAGGTCAGTTTGCTTGAAAATCTCTCCTAATTGTGGTAGTGCATAAACGAGAGTGCAAAGCTTTGTGAAGATACAGGGACAAGGCCAAAACTTCATTGTTAAACATGGGCCAAGTAGACTTTTTTGTATGATCTTTAATGTGAAAAGGAGACAGAGTTCAGTGGAAGCTGCTTGTTCTGCTGAGAGTGATAAAGGATGTCCCACATGTCAGAAAGCCTCTTATTCAGATTTATGAGTTCCTCTACCTCTGCATTTTCTGTGTAGCCAAAACGTTATCAGGTAATTAGTTAAAATACCTAAATTTTACTTTTTCAAAGAGCAAACAAGAGTCAGAACTGACATTTGAGCAGTGCACAGAATACAAACCGTGATGTGGTTTGAATAGACATGAGTATTATTGGATGCACCCTGTTCAATTCATTGTTTTGACAGCTTATCCCTAGGAGTCTGAATGAGTTGTAACTCTTTTATACAAAGGCTTCTTCCTCAGATGTTGCCTTAAGGGAAAGAAAGATTGGTTTGTAACAGTGGATGGGGAGCTGAAGGTCGGAGAAAATTCTGTTTACTAAAACATATTCTGGTGCTTAATCTAATCCTGGGTGAGCTCACTCACACAGCAAAGTTTAGAGAAAGAAAGGGGAAAAACCTTGGCAACTTCATTAAAATGATTGGTGGTATGTGCAGGGAAAGAAGAGAAGGACAAAGAAAGGTCCTGCTAGTACAGGAGGGGTAAATACTGGAGAAGATGAATTTTACTTTCAAAATAATAACTGTGTTGTGGTCAAGTATGCCCATAAATCTGTAATATACCCTAGAGTTTCAGAACTAAACCTTTTTTCTTCCTGAAATAAATTTTAGAGAATATTCCCAGAGATCTTTTTAAGAATCTAATGCAGGAAAAACTGGACTGGTATATATAAGTTTATTCAGCAAACTAAAATTGTATTTTTCATCTCTCATTCAATTTATTTATTTGCAAAGATCTTTCTGACACCAGTAAATTGTTATTCAGCACCACACGTTACTGACCTGAAAAGAGTATGGTCTATTAAAGCTCCTTTGAAATAAGATGCAAGATCTCTGCCCCCTTTCCATTGTTTAACATAAAAGGCTTTGAGGTTAGTTGGTTGGGTCTTTAAAAAAAAAAAGATATGGGTTATTTCATAATTTTCATTACTAACATGGTTCTTTTTTTTATATTTATGAGCATAGTGATCACAAAAAGTTCAGTGTGGGAGGGACACAGACACCATCCTTAGAAATATGCTGTATAGAAAGTACCTGTGGAAGGTGTCTCTGCCTTCTCCCAGCAGCACAGAGACACAGTGTTTGTCCTGCTGAGAGGCACTCTCAGAGCCCCCATCCAGCAGGGGTGCCAGCCCATGGCAGATTTGGTTCGTGGCTACCCTGCTGAGCCTGTGTGCAACCTCCTGTCACCGTCCTGATGTCTGCTTATTGATAGAATCAGAGTTACACATTGCAGTGGGGAAGTTTTTAAACTACTTTTTGGTCAAATTGTAGGCGGCACAGATCCTGACATATTTAGCACGAGGGGAAATGGCTGCCAATCTCTTGAGAGGCTGCTTTGTAATTGCTCTCACTGAAGCATTGTCATTATCACTAATAAGAGGGCTGGAGCTGGGAAACAGCGCTCATGTTTGGAAGGTGGATATGCAAGGGGGAAATGGAGTAAGTAAGGAGATGTCAACGGTTGTCAGCACCCAAATTCTCCAGTGGTGAAAATACAGGAGATGGAATGCTAATTGCTTTCCTGGAAGATGCCTTCTAGTATCGGAATTGCTTATATGAGTACTCTGTAGTCCTACAAGCTTTACTTGAAATTCAAAACGAGCTTTTCTCATCAATGCATACCTGCCAGAGTTACTTTTAATTTCATGTTACCCTACAGACTCCCACCAAATGTTAATAAGTGGTTGTACACAGTGGTTGAAGAAGCCACCTCAGAAAAAGTTGCAGAACCACGTTGTGCTATAATTTGTATCGAGATAGTGTCCAGGGATCCAAAATTAATTTGTATTTTTGCAGTTTGTTTTCTGTGCGCTTTGCATTTTAAACTATTTCCGTATATGAATCCTTCACGGCCTCAGCAGGTCACAAGTACTTAATCTCTGTGTTACGGAGGGAGAAGAGATAAAGGCAGAGTGGCTGCTCAGCTGTGTGTGCACCTGCAGGTCAGGGTGCTGGTGACTGAGATGAAACAGGAGGATATTTGGAGCCGGTTGTCTTAGGCTCTGTGTAGATACCTGATGGCAGATAGTAAGTGAGATAAGGAATTTATAGTTTGAAAGATGAGGTAAACAATGGGAAAGATGAAGAAATTCATTCCAAATGGCACCAAGTGTTACGCAGTACCCATTGTGCATTGCAGTGCCTTTTCAGCATCACACACACAAGTGACAGCTGGTAGAAGGGGTTGCCCTTCTTTGCCTCTTTGGTTTTCTGCCCGAGGGTACCAGTAGCAGAGATCTATGTGTGCTTTTGGGTTCATAGCCCACCACTCCCACCTGGCTGGCAAGGCTGAAATGAGTGCAGCTAACCATGTAAAGGAGTCTGAAAAGCACACAAGTGTCCCATGTGCTCTGCTGCCGCTCTGGCTTGGGTGGGCAGGAGCCCCCAGTAGCCCCCAGTTGTCCTTGCCTTCCTCACTTTGCCAGCTCCTGGAGGAGCTGTCACTGCACTGAGGGCAGAGCAAGACATCCCCTCCCCTGCAACATCCCCACTCCTGCAACCAACCCATGCTGCTGCAGCTTTCAAACTCGCGCTGCTTTGATGGATTAAAACCTAGTAATAATTTACTGATCCGTGAAGCCTGATATTTCATCCGGGAAATGAAAGAGACATTCACAGGATTATGCACTCCCACCATCTTATATCATCAGTCTTCTCTTTGGATTTTTTTCAGGTAGCAGCTATATTGGGATTGTGTAGTACATAGAAAATGGGAACTTGAAAGCGAGCAAGACTTTCAAATGCTTAATTTGAAAACAGAAATGAACATACAATAACATGCAATTTTTCCTTAAATTTGTATTCCGAAATAATTAACAGGGACGAAAACGTTCATTTTCCTCTTCAGATACTTCAAATGATGCTTGCCAGCAGAAGTCATAATCATATCTTTGGACTTTTTTTAATACAATGATATTTCAAAGAACAATTTTTTTTATAAATTAGGCTAAGGTTTAGTTTGCCTAATTCATACATAGAACTCTGGAGTCTCAGGAGAAAGAAATTAGAATAATGTAAAAATGAAGCACACGTCAAAACATCTTGAAAGAGATAGAAAATCTCAAATGTTGTTTTTAAAATGGTTTTTGTCTAAAAAATCAAGGAATTTTTAATTAATTAGCCTTAGATTTAAAAGTTCTACATACTCCTTTAAAAGCATATTTTTCATGTGAATTATTTCCAGTACAATGTAGGCCCTTATTTTTCAAATAGCTTTACATCAGAAATGTATTTACATCTAAATAAGAGCACAAAAGAATTACTTACTTGTGAAAGTACTTTTTTACCAAAACTAAAATAATAGTCACCAGTTTACTAATTTTACTTCTTCTAAAACTTGAAGTTCAGTGTCCAAACCCTGCTCAAACTGGAACATTTTACTGCTGCCAAGAATCCATAATCAGGAAAAGGAGTGTCTCACCTATCTGAGCATTTTTGCAATGACCAAGTGTCATGTGTGACAAACAGGTAGCAGTGAGCAGGGGAGCTGAAGACCAGAGAACAGTCTGAGTCAAATAGATCACTGGCTCCAAGACTGACCACAAAATAAAAGTTGCCCATTAAGTAATTTATGTAATGATGGTAAAATTACCTTGATTTTAGTAATGATGGTGAAACTACCTTGTTTTAATTTCATATCATTTCTCAGTTTTTGTTGCATCTTCTTTTGATGTATATTCTATATTGGCTTTAATATATATTCTAGCAATTTTTTTCTGTCTGACAACATGATAATATTCTTTCACTTTCAAGAAAGGTCAAACCAGCTTTTTTGTCTGAAATCTTGAACAAGAATCTCTAGTCACTCTGCAAGCTGGTGCCTCCCTCATGCATTGCAGTAGGCTATTAACCCCAGAAGCTAATGGTAAACATCTTAGTTTCAATATCGTGAAGAGTTGCTGCACAAGTCATTTTACCACATTCCTTCTATAGGCTGTTTGAACCAGAACTCACTCCTACATTAATTGCTGGAGAAGAATCAGATGAAAATGCCACTACTCTCTGTCCATGGCAGCTGACAGAGGGCAAAAAGCCTCAGGATCCTCTCTTCCTGCACTTTCAGCTGGCCCATGGAGGAGAGCTGGGGTGGGATTCTGGGCTGTACCCAATGCAGGAGTTTGCCCTTTGGATGTCCCTAATTATCACCACAAATCACTGAACTGGCCGGCACATGCAAAACTCACACCAGGGAATGGCATAAACTGTCCTTTGCCACGCTGCTGTTTGGGGAGATGGGGACTTTGATGGGAATGGAGGATGGGTTGTGTGACACTGAGAAAGAGGCATAAAAGGAGGGACTGTTGAGGATGGATTATGCTGGAAGGAAGGGAGGGTTAAGAACCTGCTCTTGGAGGCATATCAGGCAGTAGGAAACAAAGCTCTGGGAAATCACACTGGCAAAACTATTTGTTTTAGTATATTTGAATTTTAACCAGCTACTGACCTTGAAAACTAGGAACAAGACTTTGAAGTAGTTATTGGAAAGATGCAAGAGGCAACAGAGATTTCCTAAGGAGGATCTCTTTTCCTAAGGAGATTTCCTAAGGAGAGTAGACAACCAGAGCCTTTCCTTTCGAGAGCTGACTAACCAGCCTCAGGACATGGCGAATGAAAGGCTGACAATAAACACAGAACCAAAGATACTTCTCATCTCCTGGGCCTTAATTTTACCTGTACCAGGCTGTTTAAGAAGATATCACAGCCTCTGGAAGGCAGCAATAGGAAACTTTAAACTCCAACAAGGAGCTCTTTCTTTTCTGTCAGAGAAAAGGGCAACTTAATTACCCTGTTCTGCTTTGCTCAGCCATCATGGTGTTCCTGCAGAATACAAAGTGCTGAGCAGGAGTGAGGGCTTAATAGAAGAAGCAGCACTGAGCTGATTCACTCTGAGAAATGGCTTATTATTTATTTGCTGGTATCAGTTTTGCCATTGCCTCTCCCTAAGGAGAGGAGTAAACAATATTTTTGTAATGCACCCATCAGTCCTTCCTCAAAATGCACAATTCCTCTGTTCTTAACTGGAGGTGTTTTTATTGCTGGGTTGCAGGCATTTTAGCTGCCCTGCTGCCCCTTTGCCTATGGCCAGTCTCTGATACTGTTGAGACTTTACTGGGCTTAAAAGTTTGTATTTTTAATGAACAAAGGTTTGCTGGTTATATCATTAATCTTTTATGTACCTTTCACCCTATTTTCTTCTCTGTCAAAAGACTCTGTAATCTCTGGCAATGATTTTAAAAATGCAAAAATAGCAATTTTCTAATAGCTGTTTCTGTGGCTAATTTGCCGAAATGTGTTTTTCAAAGCTTTGTAATTTTTTTTGCTTTTTTCTTGGTTTTTTTTTTTTTTTTTTTTTGTGTTTTTGAGGGGGGAGGGCTTGTTGTTGTTTTGGTTTGGTTTTGGGTTTTGGTTCGTGGTTTTTATGTGGTTTCTTTTTTGGATGATGTTTTAGGTAGAATTCTCTATGGTCATTAAGTCCACTGCTTTATGCAGCAAATATAAACCAGATTCTTGTTGCAGCACACCCCAAGTAAACTGAATGACTGCCAGAGAGGTTCAGCCTTTTAAAGGGAAATTGTACAATTTTATCAATGAACATGTTGGCTGAAAAGCTAACTTCTAAATATTTAATTTTTTTAAAAAATTGAAGGATCTTAGTCTGCTATCATTGTTTTTCACCTATTCATAAATAATGTCAATCTTCATAAGTTTATCTAATTCTGCTGTGGACATTTTCTTATCAAAGGGAAAAGAAAACAGAAGTCCTTTATGCATGCCAAAGAGCCATTTACAGAGAACCATTTTCTTTATCTCACTGAAACTTCAGACAAGGGAGTTGAGTCACTCACAAAAGGAATTCTGATGTCACTATTGTAAAAATATACATTTTTCTACTGGTGAAAGTTCATAAACTGGGAAGTTCTTAAAGCTTTTCTACCATCAGAGAAAAACCTGTGAAGAACTCCTGGACCGAGGTGCTTATTTATTATTCTTCACTTTTGACATTTTATGATCCCACACAGACTAAATGAGTAATTTTATCAGTGCTAATTCTGACCAGATAATCAAACAAAGTGTGAGTAAAAACATTGCCACTGTGGGACAACATCCCCTCAGAGACCTCACTTACATTTTCCTTCCTCTGAACCCTTCTTCTGGCTGTCATCTCTGTCCTCCACATCCTGTTACCACTGTAAACATATAGCATGACAAGGCTGGGGAATAATCTTTTATGAGAACAATTTCTGTATTTGAAAGAAGCAGATAAGCTTTCAGGAGCACAAGTCCTTCTTCGGATATAAAACTGAAGCACTGAACTCCAGCTAAATCCAAGCTACTTTGTGTTTAATTAGATGTGTAAATCATTTAAGACAACTGAGAGTGGCTGGGCAGCTTGAGCCTCAGGAATAGCATGGGGGATGCTAGATAAGATAAGAAGGTGATTATCACTTTGATGCCATGAAGATTTTTGCCTTTTCTTTTATACCCCTGTTATACCCCTGTTATACCTTTTTACAGCTTCTGTATTCCTGGTGCTTTTTGCCTGCATTCTTGGACTTGTTTGTTAGGCTAAGAGACTAAACATTTTAGAGGCTTCGTAGCCAGGGATCAGTGTGCCCCAGACCCCAAGGTCCTCTCCAGAACATATTCTGTAAACCAAGATAGAACCATCCAGGGGAAGGTTCCTTGGGGAGGGGGGGCTCACTTGAACCTCTCATTGGGGAATCTTTGATAGATATGCTAATTGATAAAGCCTATAATGTTATACCCAAGGTTGGGGGGGGGAACACGGGAACACACGGAAGAAGAGAGACACAGAGACACAGGGAAAGACTCGGCGGGGTGCATCTCGATGCATATGACCTAGACCTGTACACCTAAGGATCCTTAAGAATAAATACCAAGGTAAAATCCCTTTTCCCCTTCTAACCGTGTATGCCTCTTGATTTTAAGACCAGGAAAAGGCATCAACTTACTGGAGAAAAAAACAGAAAAGAACCGGTAATGTATTGCCCAAGGAGGAGGAGAAGGTTGATGGTGGGAGGGAGAAGAGATACCATAGCGTTCCATTAAAAATGTTCCATTAAAAAGTCTGATGACTCCCAGTTTTATGGATTTGAATTCCTACCATCATTTTTTGAAAGTGGTTTGTTTACTCAGTAAGGAACACAACAAAAGAGGAAGCAGTGAAGCAGGGTAAGAAAGCACTTCTGCTCTGCGGCCTCAGGGTTGGAAAGCCATGCTCCCCTAGGGCAGGACTCAAAAAGGATATGCAGTGCCTAAAGCGTAGAGACAGAACAATAATGCAGAAGAAAAAGGAAAATAAATTTTGGCTGTGGAATGAGCCATTGTTTGAGGTGGAACCAGCTCCACAGCTGGGAAGCTGCAGGACGAGGTGCAATACAATGATTTTCAGTTACAAAAACTTCTCACAGAGCTCTTTTATATGACATTGTATGCATGTACCTAAAGGAGAATTGCCAAGAACAGCTAAACGGGAAAGAGGAAAATTCTTTATAAGAAAACAGATATAATAAAGATTATGAAGATGTGTCTTACCCAGAAACCATCATTGTAGGGAGGCTCTAAGTGAGATAAACAGTAAGACAGCTTTTTCATTATAGCACACTGTGCATTGTATATCATAATAACTGCACCGTACCGATATTCCAGTGCTTCCAAAAAGCTTTACATTGTTGTTTCTCTTTTTTCTCTGTTGGCTTCTGATTCAGGGATGAGATCTTCCTGTGCTAATAGAGATTTGAGCATGCGATCCTTGAAATTATTTGGATGGTTACAATGCTGTGGAATGCCTTGTCACAATAATGCCTATTCTATAGTTTATCTTCTGGCTGTAAATAAAAGCCATTAAAAAGCCTTACGAGTCAACACTTTGGTACAGCTCTATTTTAACACACCTCTCTATATGGAGATTGTCTGATTATGCTTTATATTCTGACATTTAAAAAAGCAGAGGCTCCTTAAGAGCTTAGAGCACAATAGCACAAAATAATTTACTGTTGTTTGAAGAAGACTTTCAAATGCCCCTCCAGATGCCTCTGAAGTGACTGTTGACTGTTTGCCTGCTGGTGTGAAAGCTGGAGAATGGTGATACCCAGTGTCATGAGAGCTCCTCAGCATGTGGGGATCAGCCTACTTCCATCAGACCACATGAGCCATGGGCTTGGCTTTTTCCACGCTATGTGAGTTATTTGTAACTACAAAGAGTGTCATGTTCAATGACCAGCGGCAGAGACAATAGATAAAATTTGTAGAAATTTCATCTGGATCTCACTCTTGCGCAAAAAATGCCCTAAAACAAACTTAACTTTGGAAAAACAGAGCTGTCCTGTGATAGCTCATATCTGAGGATATTTCTCCAGATTATATTCAAAGACTTCTGGAGTTTTCATGTCCTTTATTGTCTCAGGGGTATTTCTTGGTGGAATCTTCCAGCAAGAGTTTGAGTACTGCCAGAAATTCAACGGAAGAGTGGACTGAAGTGGACTGAATACCAGATCCTGGACTGTGTAGTTTCACTGCAGTTTTCTCCAGTATCCAAAAATTCTAATTCTACAGAGAAAACTTACTTTTCCATGCCAGCAGGCCTAGGACTGAGTTTCGTTACTCCTGCAGCCGGTATTGCCACATCCCCTCCAAAGCTTTGCCCTGTGCTTTAGCATCTCTGTCCATCAGAACAAGTAAGACCCACTGCTCAGTTAAAATCCTTCCTTGCTCCACCCATTCCAGGCTGAAGGCTCTTCTCCAGAGAACAGACTGCACTGCATCAACACAGACCCACTGGGAGCAGTGGTCTTCACACAGTTTGCCATCACTGAGCCACCCACTGGGAATTGGTTGATGGACATGAATCTCACAGCCACCATGGGTCATTCTGGCCCAGGCAGTCTTGCTTTGGGAATTTAACCTGGCCCTGAGCAACACCCAAATGGGATCTGTGCATCTCAGCAACTCCTTAACTGTGAGAATTGTGCACCAAAGGGTCATCAAGAGGGTGACAGTTTTACAGCAAAAAGTAAAAACAGAAAAGCAGAGTTACTTCAGCAGTGTCAGTCTACACAAAGTCTTCTAGTGGTGTTTGAGCTGATCCAAGACTGTCTTTTATTCACAGGGTATTTGACAGGAGCTACAGCTCTTGAGCAAGTCCCAGCTGGAGTCACTTGGCACTCTGCTCTCAGCTGTGGCAGGTGTATGTGCCACCTCTGGCTGGCATTGTTCCCAAAAATACCCTGGGAGTACAAGTGATACTGAAGAGAAACAGTATTTGTGTTAGGTGCTTTTTCCCAAATTGTTTGGTTCTTAAGCTGTATTTACTAGAGCCCTCCAAAGCTGTCATGGACCTTAAAGTTATTTCTCTGTCACAGAAAACTTCCTACTGGTTGTAAACTACTTCTGAGTTTTACTGGGGTCATCAGTCACTATCTGCAAGAACACAGTTCAGCAAAGTGCAGCAGGACACAAAAATTATTCCTGGCAGAAGACACCAGCATGAAGGGTGATTCACCCATAGGAAGATTACAGTAAATTACAAAGGAACCTGGAAAGCTGACAGCAGGGATGAACGCAGGAAAGCAAATATGATTTTATGCAGTAGGAACTTGATATATGAAGGAAAATGAAGATCAAGTTTAGAAAATGATGAGTGAGCATAATCAAACTACATCCATCTCATTTAAGCAAGTTTATTTTCAGCTTGTTACTTTGATATAACTTTCTTATGTATTCATGCTATATCTTTAGTCTTTGATGAAGGAACCTGAATAAAACTGTCCATCAAAGAAGGTTTATTTTACTCATCTTTTGAGACGTGTGAGCCATATGTACACTCAGGCAGCAGGGGATCTTTCCCAGAATACCATGACCTAGAGGATTTTCTAGCCAGCAGTAGCTGCAGATGCATGCCTGTGGCTGCTGCAGGGGCAGATCAGGGCATCCTGGCAGCTCCTCCAGATGCAGAATCACAAAACGCACCATGATTGAAAAGAAGGGCAGGAGCAAAGGCTGTGCCTGTGCGCATCAGGAACACATCAAGGAGAGTGGTTTGGATAAGAAAGTCTGTCTTCTCCTTCATGTGGTTATCTACAGATACATTCACACTGTGGGTCGCTCCATGAATCTTACCTACTTTCCCAGAAAACTGCTATCAAAAAGGCTTTGCTCTTTGAAAGCTAAAGAAAAGAACAGGGTACATAGACTGAAAAGTCTTTGTTACAAAAGGTGTAAGAAGTAGGCTCAAGTCTCACCAGGGAGTTTGCTTACAGAGGAAACACTAAAAACTCTCTTCAGCTGAGTGACAATACAGTAAGATGAGAGAACACTGAAAAACCCACATTTTGTGGCTACAAAGCAGGTATATGTTTCCTTCAGTTGTGGGAAGTAGGTTTATACCTTTTACTAGGTGCTGATGATGCTCTAAAAGAGGATTTTAATAGAGATTTACACATGGCTGAAAATCTGGTCTATTTGGCCAAATATTTTTTTAATAGAACTCCTCCTGCTATTATTGAGAATGCCATTACCAAGAATAAGCAAACTTGCTTTAGCTTAAGAGCTAGCCCAGGATCACCTATCACTCGACTGCTTTTATGACATCAGGTGAATGGAGGGGAATTGGATGTCCACCAATGGCTCTTCTGAATTTGAAAATCTGTTTGGCTATTAGTGCATGGGTATAGAAACATCAATCACAGTATATACCTATACAAAAGTGCTTGGAAAAAACACAGTCAGGATGTTTCTTTGTTCCTATGTATATTTAATAGTAATACATTCCCTCCCTCCTGAGTTGCCTCATTTAAATAGGAGTATCTGCCTGCAGAGCAATGTGCTGTTGGATTAAAGCTACAAAACATGCAGATGTCAGCAATATATTTCTTCCTGGCAGCAAGGGTTTGTTGCACCTTGTTAGTTAAGAATTTCATTTTCAGCCGAGCATATTGTGTGCAGGATGGGCTGGCCCCTCGGGCTTTAAATTAATGTTTTAAATGAGACAGAAGCATTCCAGGGAAGAGAAATTACCTGAGAATCACACATCTTCTGGCATATAATTCTACTCCATAATTTTGACACCTGAATTAAATCAGATTTGTATCTCTATTCCTATTTCAGGAGGAAATTTTTCTAGGTTTCTGATGTAGGAATGAGGGACCAAAGGAAGGAGAGATGCAAAAGGAGCCAGAGAGGACTTCCATTTGCACATAACAAACATGTTATAAATACCCAAACAAAACCAAGGTTCAGTAATTATGCTAGAATAATCACCAGAACTTAGAGGCAAAACCAGAGCCTAGAACACTGATCCAAATACTTAACAAGATGAAAATTTCAAAATCTGGGTGTTTTTGCATTTCAGAAACTGTGTACTGAGAAATTTTAAATGAAAGTAGCTGATTTCTTAAACCTGCAAATTTACTGAAGGAAAGGTGGAAAGTAATTGTTTAATAATCATTACTTCCCAGGTTTTCTTGTTATTTTTTCCTTTAACCAAGGAGAAACAGATGATTCAGTGCAACCGTAGGAACTTTATCATTTTTGTGTGCTTTATTCCTTGAGAGGACCCATGACACAATGAGTAAATTTTCCATTGTCAAGGTTTCCCACAGACTATGTCCGTCCACATTAAAATAGCATGTCTGAAGATTACCATGCAACAAAAAAATTCAGTTACAGACAAGACTTTAATTACATTGTGCATAGGCCTCTAACATCTTCTTTATCAACTCTGATTTTGGGCCCACCAGAGCTTGGCATCTCCGTTTTAGAAACACACAAATGACAGTGCACTTTGAAGGAAGACAGTCTCTTTTGTTAAACTACAGGATCATTTAATTTTACTGGAATAAAGGGGGCATTAAAAGAAGTAGGATCTACAGTCATCTAGGCCTCATGAAGAGCAAAACCCAAATGTAACCCAAACATAACCCAAACAGCTTCATACTGCTGAAATTTTGATGAAAACAATCATTTTAAAGATTTTATATTTCCGGACCATTTGAAAATGCAGAAGGCCTGTGTCAGTTCTGTATTCCACATTCACCCTTTGCTTTTATCTCATGTCTTTTTGTAGCATGAATTCTGATGTGGTTGGATTGACCAAATGCAGCTGATGAAACAGATGAATTCTGTCCCTGACTTCAGCCTTCCTAACACTGGGTGCTGGAGTGACTGATCAAAAGAAAAAGTAATTTATTTAAATAATGGATTTTGGGGTGAACAGCGGTCACACTGCTTGTTATGGTTTTCAGTCCCACTTCATATCTCTTTGGGAAATGAACAGTGACACAGTACAGGGTGGGAGAGGATGTTGATTCTAGTATACGTTCACACAAAATAATTTGGCTCTGCAAAAATAATCAATCCAAGTTCCAACTTTATAACATGACATTACAGTATAAATATACTTTTTAATCTTACTTTGATAGGAGCTTGCTAGTGGATTGCCTGGGACAGGTCCACAGTTAGTGTGAATGAATGGAACTGAGGGGGACTCAGAGCTCCTGTTGTAGCTGATGTTTACATATTTTTCACTTTCCACCCAGAAACATCTTTATTTTGCTATTTCTGAAATGTCTGAATGAGGTACTTTCCAGTACCAAGCTGGGAGAGGGGAAAAAGGAGTTGGAGGCCAGTGGTGGTCCAGGAGGCAGCGGACAGATGAGGAGGATAGGGGTGTGAGGATGGATTAATCTGTTTAGGAGAGGATTTATAAAGTAAAACACTTGGGAAAAATCCAGTTTTCTGTATTATGTACAGTCACATTTTCTTCTTGTGGGTTTGCTACATATATTTCAGTCCATTAGACTGGAATTTTGTGAACATGGAAGGCTTATGTTTGATTGTACAGTAAGAAAGTAATCCAGATAAGTTACTTCTGCCTTTAACTCAGTCTGGACCACCATCTTGTTGTTTACAGTCAGAGTACAGCAGTTCATTATCAACTTGTACACACAGACATGTTAACTTAATTCATATTTCTGACTACTGACCACTAGCCTTGATTTTTACCAAGACTGCCAATAGCTGCATTTTCATCTGACTGAAAATTATTTATACATATGGTGTTTTTTATCTTTACTTCTTGCAGTTCTTCAAAAAAATTGCAGAAATAGGTAACATTTTTTTCTCCATGAGAAATTGTATTACTTTCAAAGAAATTTTAGTCCTTATAATGAGAAATACAGGGAAAAGTCAACCATTTTAAAATGCTACTGCACTATCAAGGTTCCTTGTTCTACATATTCTGAATACACAGGAATTCAGACTAAGGAGGTGTTAAAATCACTTGTTCTCACTTGGGAATCACTTGGGAGAAATGAGGGTTCACTGGGGAAAGACAGCAGCACAGGGCAGGAGGGTGAGGCCAGGACCCCAATCCAGAAAATTTGCTTTTCAGAGATTTTAGCTGCAACTGCAGGTGAGCTTAGTTGAAACGGTGATTGTTCATTACTTCTTGTGAGTCTTCCCACAACTTCAGGAATGCTTTTTGAAGGTTAATTCAACATAAGTAAAACTTGTGGGACAATGTATTGGTGTGTCCACTAGAAAATATGAGAAGCACTGCAAAGCCCAGTTTGATTTTATGCAGTGTAAGCATACATTTCTGTGACTGTTCCTCAAATCCTGCTGTAGTAATTCTTCACATGAGTTATAATTAATTTTCTTCTTGTTTCATGTGATTAATCTTTTAGTGAAAGAAGAAAAAAAAGATTTCTGTCCACATTGATTGTCATCCAAAATCTTAGCACTGTGATGCAGATGAATTACCATGAGCTTTATTTGTAGATGCATGGTCTTGGCAAACACAGCAGCACGTGAGAAGCTCAAGGTCAAACAGTGAGGCAGTACTGAAGGAGAAAACATGCCCTGCTCATCCTGATTTCTGTTCCAGTGCCTCTCTGCTGGTTCATCATCCAAATTAGTGTGGGCATGAAGAGAAGGCTTAAGAAAGATGCCAAAAATCAGTGTACCTAGGCAGATGATAGAAAGCAGAGGAGAATGTACCATGTCTTTGAATGCCTGCCCCTGCCCAAAGGCAGGTTTATTTGTCTCTGGCTCTGCCAGTTCTGTTGCTTTTTTGTCCAACTTGTTCTTAAAAAACAACACTGGCAATCCCCTCCCTTCATTAGGCAATCTCTCCTGGGAACTGGGCTGCATATCCCGGGTGTCCAGATTTGCCTTTCATTGCAACAGTTCTGGGGAATTGGCATTCACATGCTGACTTGTTGTGGCTAGTCCTCATAGAACTCCACGAGATAAGACACTGTGTGGGCTGCTGCCATCCAGGGCATTTTGTTGGTGGGTGAGGGTTGGAGCAATGAGGGAGCTTTCGCATCGGCTGGTGAAGGGTGGGTGTAAACTGTGAGTGTGCATGAAGAGGTTTACAGATAGACATAAATTCTGGCAGCCATAGCCCTTTAGCAAAAATTGTAAGGTGCTCTGACCCAGCTAGAGAGCTGGGCTAATGTTACTGTGGGTAGGCACAAGTCAGCAAAGAGTTTCAGGACTTTCTAAGAGAGCGAGAGCCCCAGGAGCTTTGGAAGCAGGGGAAGGGCAGCCTGAGGAGTGAGCAGGGAATGGAAGAGAAACAAAATATTTGAAAGTTTGTAAATTTTTAAGATGCTACTGTATAGATATGATAGGGCTTTTTGATAAAACCTAAGGGATGGTTTTCAACCTTGCAGCTCTAATGGCAGAGAATAAAATATTAATACATAACATTTCTTTTTCTTTTTTTTATTGAGTCTAAGTGGGTGCTTTTCTAATTCCACTCCTTATATACCCAGTACTTATTCTGTCTAAATATCAGTACATCAGTTAATATCTGTCAATCAAGACCAACATGTGTCTCTGAGCACATTAGCCATTCCTAGTGTCTACATCCATTGTAATGAATATTATATTTTAATAATTGATGTTTCATATGCCCTATTTTTCTCTTCTTTGCACTGGGACTTTCTCCAAATGCATCTGAAGCACTCCTGGTAAATGGAAGGTAATGATAAAGGGAAACTACAATGTAATCTTTTCCTTTTTGCGGACAGACAGAATTTACATGTTAAATTCAAGTCAAATTTCAGCTCAGTCACTCAATCCCTGTTAAAATGCTAAGGAATTGAGGTTTTGTGATACCTTCCCCAAATTCACTGGAAAAGAAGTCATGAAACATTCATGTAAGTAAATTACAGCTCCACACCCTATTAGTCATAGAACTTGAAAGTAATTTGAAATCTTGAGTATATATGAATTATTGAACAACAAGTGAAAATGAAAGAAAATGGGGACTATAACTTGTGCTTCCACCATTTGTGTAAATTGCTACTGTGGTACTTCTGTTCAGTAATTTCAGGGCAGTGTTGAAAGAGCAGCAGAAACCTGTAATATTTAAAAACAGTAGGATACTTATTACATAGCAAAGCCAGAAGGCAGCAACAGATCAAAGATGAGAAAGGACTTAAAAGGGAATGTGGATGGTTCCAGTTAGTCCCACCTGAGCTCATGGCTGGGTTGGGTTCTACACCTTTTCTGGTTGCCCTCCTTCCATTTGCCTGGTGGAGGAGGACACATTAACACATTTTGTTAAAGACAGCTGGGGCAAGCTGAGAACAAAGTTATGCCTCAGCATCATCTCTGGAAGTGGATGTGAACTCTGTCCAAGAGTTGCCGGCTATGGCATGAAAGGGTGAAAGTTTTTTATAATACAGGGTTAAGCACTGCAGAAGAGCTGTGTAGAGGTACAGATTCAGTTTTTAGAATTGGCGTATGAGTAAACTTGAATTTTGTAAAAGGTCTTTTTTCCTGGTATTTACGGTTTTTACACGTTCCCTGTTTTTATCTGACTATTTACCTAAATAATTTTAAGACCCTTCTTTAAAATTTTCTCCTTTTCTTGGTACGAACGTTTGAGTAGAACTTTTTTCATATCCAACACCCAAATCTCATTCAATTTTCTGAACTCCTCAACAACTATGCCTTTACTCATTAGCTCTTCCTGTATCCTACAGATTTCTCTTCTGGAATAATTTTTAATATGGGTGCTTTTTGTTGGTCCTTCTAGTTAATTTAACCCCACATGAGGCAAGACTACCTTCTCTGGCCAGCACTTTCATGATAGCCATATGTTTTAACAAGACCAGATACAAAACTTTTCTTTGTTCAGGAATATGTTTCTCAATTGCAAAAAAGTTTCATGGCTATCAAATTATAAATCTGATTTTAATACCTAATTGATATCAGCGAACTAAAAACCTTCCATTGTCTTTTGTAGTATTTATTTTCCTTTTTGTTAATATCTTCTCTAGTGATCTTAAGGAATCTTTTTCTATGCCATCACCACTACCGAAGAGATTACAGCAGTCTGCTGTTTATTCTCTTTTCTCATTATCATTTCAATCTCAGAGATCAAATCTTGATTGCTATTTGATTGTGTTTTGGTTTTCTCTACAGTATTTATTTTTGCATTCTGCATAGTAGTCCCAGTTTCCAGATTTTCTTTTCTGGACTTCTTGAGCTTCTTGTACATCAATTTCTCAGTTGTTTCTCACTGGTACCTCTTAGTCTCCTACATGGAAACTCATTAACAATACCTGCTATCTGATGACTTTTACAAGAATCATTCTTTCTCCCAGTTCTGCTTCTTCTTTGCTCTCCCTTCCTTCTCTTTTTTTCTTCTTTCTGATCAATAGCTGAGGTCTCCAAGATCCTCTACCAATCTTCTCCCTTTAGTCCACAAATTAAAATTCATAGTCATGCACAGACCTCACACACAGACTTTGATAGAGTTCAAGAGGAGTCCTTTGTCTACAGGAGCTTTCTGATGCTTTCTAATGAAAAACTTTCTTCTACTATCAATCTTTTTGCTCGTTGAATATTTATTGTTTTGACATGTCACTTCATTAAATCCAGCCAAGCTACAAATGTCTGTTAGTAAATGAGTTTTCTAACCCTGTCTATATCAGAAGAGTTTCTTTGGTGTTTTCTCTGAGAGTATATGATCCTTCAGTTTAAAAAAAATTTAGGCTGGCAAAAGGCAAAGTTGGAAAGGGCAGACAAATTGTGCATTTGTAGTCAATTTTAGAATGAGCTGAAGAACCTTCTGGCAAGTACAAGCTGTACTTTCACGATGGCCACACTGGCACAGCCTATGTAGCACTGGAAGGGCCAAGTGGCGAGTTCTCTCTGCAGTGGTGAAATGAGATACTGGCCCTTGTCTGCGAGAGTGCACATGAACCTCGGTGTGCTGTTTGCTCACTGTCACAGGAGCCCTGTGTGAGAGGGTTCCAAGCAGCACTTTGGAGACAGGCCCGGCAGCTCAGTTTGCCAGTCGAAATCAACCGTTCACAAACAGGTTAGTTCGTGTAAGTTATCTGGCACCTAGACAATAGTCAGTCTGACAGGAAACAGGAGTCCTTTGTGAATGTCTCACAAACAAGAAAAGAAACTAATTTAATCAAGAACTCTAGAAAACAGATAGTATGATCAGTTTCAGTTTTAAGCCAGAGCAGTCTTACTGAACCAGCTGTAAGAATATGAATACATTTACATAGTGACAACTTGCTAGCTGTCTTTTGCAAAACCATTGTGGCATTTTTAGATAGTTAATTAAGTCCTTTAGGTATCAAGGCTCCAAGAAGTGATAAGAGAGCTTGTGAAAAGGCAGCTTGGGCAGTTCGAGGGCTTTTTGCTTGGTAAAGTATTTATAAGATACCTATGGTTATTCTAGGTGAGATGGACAGCACATTGCCATGCACACTATGGCTAAGGTAGGCCAGGACTGGCAATTCCTTGAAGAAAGGTGAGAGCTCTAAGAGTCCAGGAGAAAAGGGGGAATCTTACTTCTCCTTTTACCTGTGTGAATATAATGCATGACTCCTTCTTGATTTGTAACATGAAATTTCTATGCATGCACTTCTGGTGTGACTGAAAACACAGATATAAAAGCTGCTGATTAAAAGTATAACCTCAAAAATAAAACTGTACCAGTGGTTTTACCCCCCACCTCACCAAAGACATTGATCAATACTCAGCAAAGCCTCTTCATCTCACCTCTCACCTCAAGTCTCACTGTCACCCCTGGAGAAGTCATGGAATAACAGAGTAAGTATCTGGCTTCCTCCTTGTTTAGGCTTTTAACCTCATTGTGCAAGACCAGGGAAGAAGCAGCAATGATGTAAGTAGGTAAATTAAAGACTGAGAACACTTCTGGTCTCTGTCCCTCCTCCTTTTTTGTCCACTCCCAAATTATGAAAACAAATACCAGGATTTTTAATGAGAATCAAGTGGTTAAACCAGAACATGACTTTTAGATGTGACAGGAAAGGGACTTGCTGTTTTCTGTTCACCAGACTTTTAGGACCTCAAATGGGGCTGCAGGAATTCAGTTTGCTTGCATGGTAAGTGACATCTACAGCATGAACTTCCTGTTATTTAATTTAGCACTGCGAAGGACCCACCAATTCTATTTGAGGTTCCATCAATGCTTTTAACGTTACCACTTTAGATAGACTGTTTATTTTAACAGCTAGTCCTCAGAACCTGATAAATTTAAAATGCTGCTGCTAGTGTTTGATGTTACACCAGCAGTGCCAAGCCAAAATAAGATCGAGATAAGTGCCTATTCAAGTATATGAAAGAAAATGGGCAAAGTGAAGATAATATGAAGAAAAGGAAACACTATGCAACCATCAATTCTATGGGCCCTTGCTGTGACATACACAGTGCATAGTTTGGTGCTGTAGGTCCACCCTTATTTTAGCTGTGATACACCAGGAAACTTTCCCAACTTCGTTCTGCAACCCCCCACTGCACGTTCTTGGCAGCAGCTTGCTTTTATTGTGGTTACATATCACTTTACACAAAGTGCCCAGGGGCACAATGGAACATTAGTCTCTACCAGGAGACAAGTATTAAATACCACGCATGAAATAGTAGTCGACAGTACCCAAATGGATTCCCGTGGGAGAGGGAAGCGTTTCCCTGCTTCTCCAGTGCAGGTGTAGGCACAGCAGTACCACCTTTCTGATTCTTCCTCCATAAAAATCCCCAAAAGCCAACCAGTTCCGTTTTCTCTGGGAGAAGAAAAGCCCTTTCCTCCTCTAAAAAGGCATCTGATGCTTGCTGATGGAGAAATATCCAACTCAGTCAGTGACCGAACCTTTGAAAGCAGCCCTTTTTGCCCTGGAAGTTAATTTAAAATGAGCTGCATTTTTGATGCTGTCAGAAAGCTTGGCTGGTTAGTCCTCAAAGGTTACAAACAACAGGAGAGAAGGGAGGGTTCCTGTTGTGCTATGGCAACTGTCAAATACTCGTGTACACATTAACAAGATCAAACGTTTGCTCAGCCTGGGAAAGAGCAGGTAAACACCACACTAATCCCTCTGGAGCTGTGAGACACACGGGCTGCCAGGATACAATGCTTTCGTCAGGAGATGCAAGAAGTCAGTCAGGATTCGTTTCTCTCCTTGCAGTTTATTTATTCAAGGTTCATGCTTTGCAAGGCTGCCCCACTTGTTCCTTGTCATGCAGCTGTGCTGATTGAAGGACAAGGGAGTGTAGCACAAAGGGAGAGGGAAGCTTCAAGAGGTCAGCTTTGCAACAGAAAAGCAGAGAGCAAGCTGATTGCAAGGTACCCCTAAGTCCTGGCTGCAAGGTCAGTGCTTCCTTAACCACCAGACCTATCTGGCTCCGGCAGTATGTTCCCAACGAGCTAAACTAGGTGTTGAGGATGCATTTATAGCACACGATAAAATGCCTTTGAGCTGATGTAGAAAGTACACAGTCATCATAAGTGATTTGGTGCCTGAATCAGGGTTTTCCCATGGACACCTTCTATCCTTTGGGATCCAGGCTCCAAATGCTGGGTTTTGGTTTGATCTTCTTTAAGAGAAGCTTAAAATGATACTGGTTAACCTTAGTGAGAAATTACCAAGGCTAGGTTTATTTTTACAGCCTCTTAATAGTACTGAAAAAAGACTGTGAATCTGTACTAAAATGTGAGGCAGTACTACAGGCTGTGCAGAACACAAGCACAAAATTTTTATTAGCCTTGGATGCATAATTATTTTCAGGCCATGTGAATTAAAGGAAAAGACTCTGATTCTGAAATGTTATTAAGTATTGAGGTGGACATCTCAGAGGTTCCTTCACTTTGAATCAAGCCAAGTGTGGACTACGGAGGAAAAAAGTTCTGAAGAGCTAAAAGGCAATGAGAGGTCCTGGTGGCACTGGAAAGCTGTTTCCTTGTTTATCCAGATCTATCAGCATCTTAGGAGCAGTGTTTTGGCTTAGCTACCTTGGAATATGCTAAGAGAGACTTGACTCTGTGTAAATTGTTTAGGTTTTCTTTTAAGTGTCTTTCCAAACTTGTTTTCCTAAAGCCTTAATCAAAACTTATAATAAGGTAAGGAAAGATACATTTAGCAGAGTTTTCTGGGTGTTCGTGGTTGGTGAGGCCTTCTATACCTGGAGGAAATGCTGCTTCCAGAAAATGAAGATGAAACATGAAACAGTGTGTGCAGGGGGAGGGCTGCCCCCTCCACCCATCCATCTGAGCCTGACAGACACACAGCCAGGGATGCAGGACAGGCAGTGGCAGTGGAGCTGTTGTCAAAGCTTAGTGGCCAGGACATCTCGACAAGGTACAGAAGAATGCCAGGCTGCATTCCTGTGTCCTGCAATGTTTACAAGTGCTTCCTGAGACCACAGAGATAAAAAATAATTTGGGTTTCTTAATCTGAAGGAGAAGATACAGACACTGCTTCACCCACACAACCCAGGTGAAGATGCAAAATGGCACATTCCCAGAGCTATGGGGAGTTGGGCCTCTCTGTGCCTTCTGCATTGAAAATGTGTCCTCAGCTGAGGGGCAGCCTGGAGACGATAATGAGGAATACTCTTCCCTGTCTGTAACTAAGGGAGTTTTGGATTGGAAGTGCAGGGATGTGTCTCAATCTGTGAAATTTCTTAAACTGCATCAAAGGCATTGATCAAAGTCCAAAATTTACTTTTCTTCCCTTGAATTCCATGGTCTGTTGCTTGTGTGGAAAAAATTATGGTTTTTGTGCTCTTTAGGGGAGGAGATAATGAAAAATTCAGAGGGCTCACAGCCTGTGATAAGGTTGATAAACTGGCTGCTAATGAACTGCCCGTTCTGAGAGAAGGGAGTGAGTCTTCATGCTGCAACCTGTGACTGCAGTGAGTCTTACTCTGTGGTGCTACAGCCACCTCACATGGTAAGAAGATGGTAGATGACTCAAAACAAAGCAAAAAAGCTTCAAATTTTTTTTTGTTTATTTTTTACTTTAAAATGTGAAAGTCTCAACTGCAACTGTCAAATTTTTAACTTTGTAAGAGCTGGCCTTTTTCTAAATTTTTCTAGCATATAGCAAGTAATAGGGACCTTAGGCTACATCACTTTTCCATTACTTCTACTACAGCTTGAATCCAGTGAAATTGGTGAAGGTTTTCTGGAATAAAACGTCTGAACACCCTGAAAAAACAGACATATTCCTGATATGACAGGTAATCCAGTTTATATTTCGCTGTTTACTTTGTGAGCAGGGAAAGCTTTGCTCTTACAAAATTTTTTCCTTACAGTTCTTAAGAGCAAGATGAATGTATGGCACTTTGTGAATGTGACAGCTGAGTTCTGTTTCACTGCTCTTTAAAATATTCTCTGCTTTCTCTCTGTTTAAGAAAAATCAAGGAATTATCAGGGATTTGCTTTTTCACTACAAATGCAAATGCACAGGATGACAGCTGAGCCTCACTGATTTAAGGCTTCACAGACCCATCTTGTAAACATTAATGGCATTTGAGTCATCTTGTCTGCCTCCTCACAGTCATACAGAAAGTACTGAATGTTGGGGCAGTGGGGGAGGCAGGGAAACCCTTTGGTTTAAGATGCTGTCCACAGTATTACAGCTGTCATGAAAGTTCAGTCTAACTTAGAACATTTATAGAGTTTGGAGACCTTTATTATCTGTTTCCTGCCTATATAAAGTGAATAAAAAAACAGACAAGGAAGCTTCCTAATAAGGCAGCCTAGATCTGAAGAGCAAATTAAGGTCAATTCCTGAACAAAATTGAAGCGTGAGCTACTTTTCTTTTTCAAGTAGTTTTACTTTCGTTAATAGCCATGGTTCCTTAGTTTATGAATAATTCATGTGCATGAGTCTCCAGAAGACCTGAGCCTGCAGGTTACAAACTTGTTTTAAGCACTGAGTGGCTTAAAAATACATTGGTAAAGAAGTACAGAAGAACTTTTATTTGGTGCTAAAGACAATTGCAATGCAACAATTAATTATTGTGAGTAAAGATGGTTAAACCAACACCATCTACATAAGCAGAAGGTAGTAAATACCTTCTATATCTTTTCAACCTGCTGTATTGTATATTATGCCTTCATTTTATGCAGGAAAATTTTAAGAAGGGTATGGCTACGTTCATCCAAAGGAAAATACACACACATTAAGCAAATCAGACAAAGGTTTTGGCAGAAGCATGATGACTCCAATTTAAAATCTTATTTATTTTCTCTTTATATCCACTAGTGTGTTCTCTACACTTCTGAGCAAGGTGAGCCACAGTTTTGGGGGCTTTGTTCTTGTGATGTTTTTTCAGTGGTAGCAATTCCTGGTGATCCCCAGCACCTCAGTGACAAATGGAGAGCAGTGTCAGCCTTCAGGACCCTGGTCCCTACTCCCAACAACTGAAGTCTGTTGGCATCACTCAGGATATGATACAGCTTGACAAAACAGTACCTTCAGCAAGCATGAGGAGTCTCACCTGGAAATAGCCTCCTAGGAGGTCCTGTCTTTATTCAATCCAAAGTTCTCCTTAAAGTGAAAGAGGCAGCTTGCAAGACCACAGATGACCTCTTCCATTTTCCTTAGCAGTCAGTCCACAGTCATTCCCCTCTGCTTGTAGGGTTTTCCCACCCGTTGTTCTTCCATCTGCTGCACATAGCAGGGATCATGGAAGCAGGGGCCCAGCAGGAGAGCACAGCATGGAGGCAGAGGTCAGGCAGGGAAGGGAGAAAAATAATGACAAAGTGAAGAATAATGAGGAGGGTTACATGTCAGGGAAGAAGAAGCAGAGACTGTAGGAAGGTGGGAAGGGAAAGTCCCTGTGCTTGCGGGAAGCCTATGTAGTTCCATCTGGACATGGACATGCTGAAAAGGAGGCTGAAATGGCATCTCCTCCACACTGTTACTGCTACAGATTTCAGTCATGAATTGGTGAGGCCTCTCCATCAAGTAATTTTTGTACCACCTTGGCCCTTGTTTGTTGGGTTTGTTTTGAATAACTGACATGTGACAGACTCATCACATGCCAAACCTCTCCAGGAAGAGCTGAATGAGTGTTTGTCTGGGGGTTTTTTAATCTATATACCCTATCTGTTACACACTATGTGCCAAAAAAAATATTTAGTACTCCACAACAGGATGCATGTTTTGGAATTAGAGTGAGTGAAGGAGGTCAACTGCACTTAGCAATGACAGGTTGCAGTGGATATAATCCAGTCCTTTGCACTCAAGAGTTCGTGCTTTTGAAAGGCAGCCGCACTCAGAACAGCACTGGGAAATTTCCAAAAAAGAAAAAAACCCTCTGCCAAAAGACAGGTTGTTTCTGTCAGCTTACTGAACTTGGGAATATGAATACACATTCAAACAGCATTGCAGGAAGCAATGCAGCTCCTTGGGTGAGAAGGCCGTAGCATGGTGGAGGAGAAAGCAGGACGGAAATTGTTTGTAGTCTCACCTCAGTAAGCTTTTTTTAACCCTGGGTCCTTGCCATGAGTCAGGGGTTGGGGAACACTGTACCCATCAGCTGCAAAACCTCTGCCCTGGTGGCCCCAACCAAGGGACCTCTGGTCTTTTGCTCCATAATTTCTGCTGAAACCATTTGTGTCTGTCCTCTTTGTCTCGGTAGCTATATCCCATTCTGTGCATCTTATTCCACAAGTTGAAATTTGTCTCCTGCCAGTTGCTGCTGTTTCAGGTGTTCACCCTGAATGTCTAAAAGCTCCCTCTGCCCTTGTGACCTGCTCCATTAAACAGGTGTCCCTGGACAGTAGGGGCAGGCTTTAATGACATTTGGATGCTTTCTGCTCTGAGTAGTGGATAAGACATCAATATATCTGACGAATGATCAGGAGGGGTAGGAGGGATCTGTATGTGCTGGATCTCACTAACAACCATGAAGTAAAGAGCTGAGCTCTCCTGCCTGTTTACCATCAGGTTTAAAAGGTCAGGCTAGGGATGATGTCTATGAAGGGGTTCAGAGACTTGAGGAAGTTGTCACCAAATTGTAAGCATTGTTTTCCAGTACCCATAGTTTAATTTTAAGAGCAGCTATCAGTGTATTCTCCCCATTTGCTGGGTGCTTTGCTGACCTCTCTCCTCCCTCTGCATGTTCCATAGACACACAGGGGAGATAGGGTATGTGAGTGCATGGCTCATCAGGGCGGTACTGGGAGACTGTCTCCACCACAGGTATTTTTCTGACCTCAAGTAAGTTGCATAGCTTTCTTCATCCAATCCTTCCCCTTTTAAACAGTAGTTTATGGCTGCCCAGCATATTGCAGCAATGTGCTGAGATACCTGAACTGCCTTCTAACCCCTGTGAGACAGAGGTTGTATTAATCCAAGTGAAGTATGGCACTTATATGGCTTAGGACTTCTTGGCAAATCTTTGATACATGACACAACACTAAGCCATATAAATGCTTCTTGTTACCAGTGTTTTAACCTTTTTCACTTTGGAAGCCCTGAAATATTTCAGAAAAGGTACAAACAGCTTCAAATGTCCCAGATGTAGGTTTTGTGTATGTATTCCTTAGCCGTCACCCCCTTCAGTTCATGCACAGGTCAAACCCTCCTGCAGTAAGTACATTAGAACAGGCAATCTCTTTCTTTTTTGCTTTTGTTTTTTTTCAGTGAGCAAACCATACATGATATTGAGGCTCTAAACAGCTTAGCACAGGCAGAGAGAGGGAAAAAACCACAGCAGTGGCGGGGTCTAGGTAATGTTAGTTGTCCTGAGCCTGCCCAGCCACCTGCCTGGGGCTGTGTGCCCACACTAAGCAGGGGAAGGCTGGCTCAGGGCTGTGCACTCACAGTGCTGCCATACAGGCACAGACATGGGCACAGTGCTTGTGTGCTTCTCCCCATACAATTTACTGTCCCTGCGACACTAAACTGGATCACTGTGTGAATCTTGGATTATACTATCCATCTTTCCTTTCTGGAAGCATGCTTTCACTCAAATACCATGTAAAGACTTTTTCTTCTTTTTATCTTCTGCTTGATCTTTGTGTTGATGGGTCTGTTGCTTCTAACTCCAGTGACACTCAGAGTTGTGCAAGTGCTTTGCAAACATGGGAGAAGATGAGTCTCTGCTTGAATGAGATTATAATCTTTGAAGCCAACAGCAAACAGTGAGCATGTGGATAACTCCTGAACGCACGTCTGAGAAAAACTGGCTGAAAAACAACATTGTTGTTAGGAGCAAAGTCTTAAAATTCCAAACATTTAAAAACAAATTAAATTTTCTGATTTCTCTTAAATTAGCATTTATTGTGTTTATTATTCTTTGTGCTTTCTTGTGAAGATGTCACAGTGTCTCAATGTCTTTTCCATTGATTTATCACAGACTGACATTTTAGCAAGTAAACATTTTAGTAGCTATTTTGGTAACACTATGTCAAAATATTGGATGAAAAACAATTAAGCAGCTCAACACGTTCACAAAATAAGAAAAATATTATTATTGTTGTTGTTATTATTATTATTATTATTATTATTATTGTGTTGCAAGAAATTTTGTTTTGTGAAAAAGTACCTCTTGCCAAAGTCATTTATTGAAAAAAAGGCAGCTGTCTTTTGTGGGTCATGTGTCTCAGAGAGCCTTCAGCCTGCGCAATGCAGAACCTGGCCCTGAGGTATGAGGGCTGATTTCCACACTGTGATTTGAGCTGCCGCCAGGCAGCTGCTTGTACATTGCTCAGTGTTGGTGGGGCAAGTCCACCCCAACCCAAGGCAGAGAGACATTTCCTATAATACCCAAATCCTGGCTTTTTTCCCCTGCTGTGTAGTCTGTGACATAGAGCACAGTTTATTCATGTGTGTCACTTTATTTCCAGCAGGGAATTTACAGAGCAACCATATACTTCCTCATTGGGATTTAAGGCTCTGCCCAGCAAATTAAAACAGGTTTGGAAACTGGTCGTAGGCCTGGAGGTTGGGAAGCAGCTCAGGCACTTTACACAGTGCTTGACGTGCATCTCCTCCGCACTTCATCTTGGGTCCCTGTGCCATCATTATTATACTCTGGAAAGCTGGGGTATTTTCAGCTCAAACTGCCTGAAAAAAATTGTGATGGTTTTGTGAGCTACATTTTTTCCTGTGGTAGGAGGGTGCTGGTTAGTTTGCAACACCTGCAGTGCAGGGTGCTGGCATGTGGAGGCATTTGTGGGTGCAAATCCCAGGTTAAGTTGGAGGACAGAGCAGAGGGAGCCAGTCTGATGCAATCACACCCATCCTGTCTGCTGGGAACTGGGCCTCACATGTGGCCTCTCCCAAACCTTGCTCAAGCAGGATTTGGGAAAATTTTATCTGGCATGTACCAAAACCGCACCTGGAAGCATGTTAACCATTCAGCATTCATATCCAAACACTGGATAGTTGGAGGGCCACTGCTCAAACCTGCCTCCTGGCCTTGTGAGCTGTTGGTGTGGATCCTGTGATGCCTGTGTTGAGGAACAGGATGGGACTGCCCTTGGCACCAGGTGTTGGCATGGGTAAGGAAACTCAAAATGTCTTTCAATTGTTATTCATCTAATTATTTTTAAATTTCATTTTGTTTAGTTCATCTGTTGTTATCCATTGAATCTGATGTTTTTCTTTGAAAATTACCAATTTTCTTCACTCTGAGCCTTCCCGAGTGCTCAATTCTTTGCAAGCACCATTAGCCCACAGGCAGCCTTTACTCTTTGCTACTCTCTTACCTTTAAGAAGATTATCAGCTGGCTAATGATTTTATTTTTTTGTTCCTCTCTAGACATTTTTTCTGCTACTCTTCAACACTAGGAAAGTGCTGCAGGGTAAACTTGCTACCCTAACTTTGTACCACATTGGAAAATGGATGGAGAATATGAACAGTGAGTACCTTTCTGATAGGGAGAAAGTGAACCTGTCTCTAACAAGCCCTTGGCAAGAGCCTTTCATTCCTTTTACCTGTCCCACTGGAAGCAGGGTGCTCTTTCTAGGGGGCATTTTCCTTGACCACACCAGCCCCATGCATGGTCTATCACTGCTATACCTTTCTGTAGCTGTGGTGGATTTACATTAGCTGATGCTCTGCCCCATTGCCCAGGACAGAGGATAACCAGGCAGTGTTTCTCATACACCATTTAGATGATTTAAACATTTAGAAGTTTAAATTAGCCTTCTTTTGATGAATTCCTCATCTGCATTCCAAAAAGAGCCTCATTACCTTAGGACAGAAGCATTATTTACCTATCATTTGTTTCTCAATATTTTGCTCTCCTCCAAGAGCACACTAATACTTCCCACAGCATGAGCTTCCACCAGCGCTGCCCTGGTGAGCTGACAAATCTCAGTGACCCTGCAGCAAATGGGACGGGGGCTTTGGAGGGTAAATGAGGGCAGTCTTGGAGAATAATGTGGCATTTGGTGGCACTTAGCCATAATGCAACAGAGCAAAGGAGGCTTTTTAAAAAAAACAGATTGAATAAATAAGACATTATTAAAAAATCCTTAGCCAAGACACTTGTTGTTATTATGAAACTGAAGATCAGTGTAATCCTTAAAAGGTTTTTAATTTCTGTTTAGAAGCACCTGCCCCCTCTCATGGCACTGAAAGGTAATTTTCCTTTGAAGACAGATTCTAGTTTTTCTGCATCAGTGACAGTCTAACGCTGTATCTACATCTAGTGGATTTCCCACAACATTGCCACTGGCTTCAGTGTGGGTGCTGGGAGTGTGCAGCTTTGCCTAGGAGAGTGAGGTGCCCTGGCTATTCCTGCCTGGGAATGCCCTGGCCACACCAGCCTTTTTCCAGCCCATCAGTCAGCAACCAAGTCTGATAAATCTACAGGTATTCACATGTACAAATTCTAACTCAAATAAATAGGTGTGGGCATCTCTGTGCAGAATAGCACCACAGGAGTTCACCTGAGCCTATGCAGTTATGCTGGTGGCTTACATCTGGTTTTCTTACACATTATCAGTATTGGTACAGTTATTAGCTCAGTATCACCTCCATGGTGCAATTAATATTCTCAGTGCCTTTATATGTGCACAGCAGAAAAGAGAAGACAGGAGGAGACAGAGACAGTGCAGCTCAGCTTAATTCTTATATTTTCTTTTTCAGAGAACATTACTATTAAACACCATTAGAAGATCTGTGTCCCACTCCTCCCGTCTACCCTACCTTTAGATACACCACTCTGGACATTTCTTGTTCCCCTTCCCACTCCTGTTTTCCACCCTACCCCAGCGCAGCTTAACTACTTATGCCATGGCTCTTTGGGGCTGGTGCATCACAATGGATAGCTGGAGGGCTTCAAACATGGACAGATAATTGTTCCTAGAGGTGAATTTTTGTTTGGATAATTGTTCCTCGAGGTGAATGCACTACACAGCCACTGCATGGAGTAGGTGCCACTCTGGCTGTGCCACAGACCTGTGGGAGGGGGCACAAACCCCTTGTGCCAGCAAATGCTGGCTCCATCACTGCAGTGCAATGACTTTCTTCTCCTGTATCACCCTCCTCGCTGTCTGTGCTCCCTGCTTGACCCTCCTGCTTTCCATGTCAACCAGATGCATGCGACTGGCTTCACTCCATCTCTCAGGTTCAGGAGAGGACCCTCATCCTTGCCCCCCACCACTGCTGGGTAGGTATGGTGCTGCAGCCCTGGAGCAGCGTCTCTCCCAAACACCAGCACTGCCATTCAAGAGCCAGGGATGAGCTGCAGGTCCTCCAGCACTCTAACTGCCCTATCCAAGACGTTCATCAGCATGGCCCAACAGCTTGCCAGAGCTGCAGTGGATGTCTTTGCCTGTTTGGATGGTGGCACAGGCCCTGCAGGGTGTGAAGAAGCCACTCTTTCTTGAGGGTCCTTCAGCAATCAGGGCAGGCTTTGCTAGAAGTGAAGCTGAAGGAAGAGATCCCAGGCAGACAGCAAGACACAATCAGCTGGCTGGGCAATTTTTGTATCACTGTCAGATCCACACGTTCAAACAGCAGGAGGCAGACCCTCAAAATCATGAGGCTGCACAACCCTGGGATTTTTTTTTAAAGCCCTTAGTGCCTTTCTTTTTAGTTCCTGTGCATGTTCAGAAAAGGTTTTCAAGGTTTTTACTGCAGCCACCAGCCAAGACTTGGCTGTTTAATTCAGATTGCATTTAAACTGTACTTGCTTAATGAGGTAATTCTCCTCCAAAGTTAAAAGCCAAGCTCCCCGTATAGGTGATCAAAAAAGGGGCTGGGGCTTCTGAATGCCGCTGCAGTTCACTGCAGTCCCATAAAAAATATTACCCCTCTCCAAAATCTTGCTTTTCTTCGTGTTAGGCACAAAAGAAAGACATACAAGAACTCTCACTGGAGGTCTAAGTACCTCCTTCTCTACACTGACTATATGGAAAAATCCAGGTGCTGCCTTTAGAGGAAATAGGATTCTTTTTAATGTTCATCTGCTGGAATTAGGCTAATAAGGAAGTACATGAAGATTCAGCATAAACCTGCAGAGTAAAAGAAACCAGTAGGTTCAGCAGCTGCAGATAAATGTTAAAGAATCTAATATTAAAGATATCCAGAAAATTTAAATTGCATTCTATGTTTATTTATAATTTAAGTGTCAAAATTATGTGATAGGAAGTACAGTGTACAAGACACCTAAATATGTTATAAAATTAAAAACTAAATCTGAATAAAGTTAAAAAAATGTAAAAATCTTGTATTTGAAATGAGAGAAGAAATGTGTTTCTGTTCTGGTTTGGTCAAATATAGAAATACATCCTCTGAGAGAAGGCAGGTTACAATCATCCCTCTTCCACCAGGTTCAGGAAAAAATAAATTTTCCTCGAAGGAAAGTGAAAGAGATAAAAACTATTCATTTAACAAACACACAGGAAAAACATAATGATGCTGAATAATAAAACCCCTCACCCTGCTGAAAGAAACCTGGGAAAATTTCAGAGTCCTTCTGTAGATCTCTCTCTCCCCCTCCTTGGAGCTGGGACGGGGTGGTGGGCCCACCTCCAGGGCCAAGGCCTCGGTAGAAATTCCTCCCAATGTATTCTGATGTTGAAACCATCCAGCAGAGAGAAAAGGGAAAAAAACAAAGTCCCAGGAAAACAAAAGTTCAACTCTCCAAAGGAAAAGGCAAAATAAAACTGCCGAAAGCTGGCTGGAAAGAAAAGCAAGCCTGGGTGTTTCCCTTCCCTCCCGCTCTCCTGCCGCAGCTGAAAAAAAAGTCTCTATCTCTGTGTGACCTTGAACAAGCTGCAAACTGCTTTGAAAAAGTTTTGCTCAGTTTTTCCTCCCCCCTCTCAGGCTTAGTTTAAAGGCATAGAAAGGTACAAAATTAATTCCTGAGCATAGAGCAGCGATATGGGATACACATCATAAAGTCACCCCAAGACAGTTTCTTAGGCCTTCTTTACCTGAGAATAAATTCTCTAAATTAACTGGGACCTACAAAACTTTCTCCTTGGACACAAGGTCATTTTACAATAGAAAGTCGTGTTACTAAAAAAGAAGACTAAGTGTAATTGGTACCAATAAATAAAAAATCCTACAGCTATTATAAGGCACAAACAGAAGAGACTCATTAAATACAAAATAGCTTCAATAAAAGGAACACTGAAAGAACTGCACTTATCTCCACCAAGGTCTCCTTTTACCCCCCTCCCCCCCCCCAATTTCTGCAAGATAGATGTGGAGCAGATGCATTCAGACAACAGGGAAAATTATTAAGGTGGTCCTTAACCAAATCCAAGGAGAACTAACATCTAGCTCATTCACTATGGACAAAATAATGTGTTTATCATAAGCCCATTTGAGTGTAAAGAATTGTGGAAGTTCTCCAAAACAGGAGTCCCTTTCCAGTTCATCCTCATCAAGAGATCAAAAGAACCCTCAGCAACCAATGAAACAAGTAAGCAACTATTCGAAACAAACATGAGCCAGCCTCAAATAGTGGTCATAGGGGAAAAAAAAGATCAGGTGGTGTTTTTCATGTGCTCCTCCCCCTTTCCCTTCCCACCCCTGCTCCAAACTCACGTGTTCAGCTGTAAATCTCTAACTGTATGCTTTTGTTCATAGATTGTGTTTGTCGGGAGTTGAAAGAGTTTTGAGGAAGTTCTTTGTCAATCAGTGTTATTAATGACATAATTGTAAATCTCACTGTCATAGTATTGACTGAGGAAATACGTACTTTGTGACCCAAAGGAATATTCTCCCAGTGAGGAAAGTGGTGGTTTGAAAAAAAAAGTGAGTGGTTTGAAAAAAATTGCCTAATCTTTGTTCCGTTATACCTCAAAGTCATGCGTGCAACTGGGCACTGATTCGAAGATGAACTCAGACTGCCTGAATCTCACAGCATCAGTAGTGTGCAGATTTTCTAGATACATCACTTAGCCGGAAGTCCAACAAATTGTTCAAAATTCATATGTTTGTTAATTGCAGTGGAAATAAAAGAAAGTTTTGTATTTTTCCTAGAATCCCTCTCTTTATAATTTTTATTTTGCATATCTGTGCTTCCAGGTAACTAGGGCTTGCCCGGAAACAGACCAGGTTCAGCCATTAATTTCCCCTTTTCAAATCAGTATTATCAGTAACCTGCCTCAGTTTCCTTTTCTGTAGAGTCACCCTCCACAGTATTGCTGGTGTGACAATTTGCTCATTTAAAGCCAGCTACAAACCATACTTATGTGAGTGGTATCCCTGCCCGTGTCTAGACAGTAGCTGTGGAGGGACGGGCAGAGGCAGCAGGAGGAATTTTTATTGGCAGCCAGGTCCAGAGTACAACAGCTTCTCCCCTTGAGTCTCAGAGCCAGGCAGAGTCAGGTCAAGATCCAGCAGATAGAAGCCTTTGCTCTCCGTCCCTGGTGAGATCATTCCACTTTCCCTGCTGCTGTGGTCCTTCAACAGTTGTCTCTCTCACCCCATTGAAGCCCAGGCTGCTGCTCTGTGCTCAGTGTGGTGCCTGCACCTCGGAACAGCCACACACCTGTACTGTCACCAAAGGCTGGGGCTGCGTGTGGAGCTAGGCTGATGGCACAGACACACTGCTGTGCTGACACTGGCTGGGCCCTCTGATAAGCTTTTTCGTGGAATGCAGAGCATTAGCTTAAAGCTGTGGAGCCTTAAACAGTTCCTGATGTAGTCCTTGACTGAGCTGAGAGCAGTGGAGCTGTTCAGTCTGTGCCTCATCAGCACAGAGCAGAGGAAAGCGGTCCCTGGGGTGATGCCTGCAAGGAGTCCTCAGATGAGTGGCTCTTCCCTGCTCTCATGCATCACCTCTTCCTCACCAACAAGCCCCACCAGCTGGAATGCTCCTGGCATCTTTGCACCCCTGTGCCATCATGGCTGCTCAAGGGGGTGAGCAGAGTGCACCCACCTTTGCTGCTGGAGGCACCAGGCCTCCACCAGGTCATGGAGGTGTCCAGGGCACTGAACAGGTGCCTGGTGACCTTGTGTTGAGATCAGCTGAATAAATAAATGAATTATTTTTTACAGAATCACGCAATTTAAGATGCAAAGGTATCACTTCAGATCATCTGGTCCTATCCTTACAGTACTCAAATTCAGATCCATCTTTGATATTAGACCATGTCACTCAGGGCCACATGTAGTCAAGTAGTGAGTATTTCCAAGGATGGAGATCCTACTAGAGATTTCAACAGGTTTTATGGATTTTATGCCGGATGAGACATCATCCACAAGTTAATTTGTGACCTTGGATCTCACATAAGGAACTCTGAGCTCTTGGGTATGCAATGGGCGTGGGAGCATGCTTTTCCTTCCTGGAAGCCAGCTGAACCCACAAGATACATGTTTGCTCAACTCTGTTTCTCAGCTAGGCTGTCTCTCTTCCCTCTCCTCCCCTTAGCTTTGTCCTATTTTAGTGAACTTCAGCAGGAAGCTGTCCAGCAACAGAAGTTATTTCTTTCTGGTTTTGGAAAGTACCTGGTACATTTGAAGTGCCACCAGAAGCATGATGAATACTAGCTGTACCTCTGAGAAGAGATTGTTTTACCCATGGATCTTACACAAGCAACACCATGACCCTGCTATTGCCTTAACAATGACAGATATATTACTGAGGGCCAGATTCAATACAAATCCATCTGAGTTATCCTGAAATCAATTTTTTAGGTCTTTTGTGGCCTTTCATGGGACCATAATGATTTTTTTTATTGAATTGAAATGTACCATGTCCTCTGAAAAGTAATTAAGGTATTATGCAATGTTAGTTAGTGTTCCAAAACTTGCACAGGATGTTTTATAATGCAGTGTTTTATGTAAAGAAATGATACAATAGAGTAAATGATTTTGCTACTTTTTAAAATCCTACATATGAATAAGTGCCAGATACTAACAAATTGATTGCATTTATTACAAGAAAAGCCTAATCTCTTTTGTATACATGTACTATCTGTGTAATTTATTTATTTTTTCTTTAATTCCAGGGATATATGTTAGAGAAATCTTCATATTAAAGATAGACTGTATCCTGGGTAAGCTTTCCATGTGTTCATGATGGCCTGTCATCACTTCAGAGAGAATCAAGCACATCTTTAAAACAGACTGTGGAATAAGTTTTAATACAGAAAAACATTTTATAAAATATTCTATTTTGACAAAGGGTGAAAAAGTGTATTCTACTACTTCTTTTTAAATGTAAAAATATTATTTACAATAAAGAATTATCTGGTTTTCTTAAACTAGAACAATATAAATATCAAATTTCAGTTTTCTAGCAAATTGTAAGACTGGATTGTGATGTTGACATTGACAGAAGGCAAGATCTCAAAGCATCATGGTATACAAAGTCCCAGAATGGGGGGAGGAGAGAGGTATGGCCTCAGAAAGACAACTTACCAACAGATAAATGACATTTTGATTTTAAAAACATGTGCAGCCTTTGCCAGACAAAATCTCTGTTTTTAAATTCTTTCAGTGGAACTTTATTCAATCAGAAAAAAAAATCACCATCTCCATAGGCATAGAGCTCAGGACTTGTTTCCTAGTTACGTGGGCCATCCATAGTTTTGAGATAATTAACCACAGATTTCTTCCGGAAGAAGAAATAAGAGGAAGTTTATTACCTATCAACAACCTAGTATCCTCTGTCTGTCTCCCACATGTTAGGCTGGCAGACACTTCCTAACCTCAAATGCCTAAAGTGTGTTGGGAGCTGCTCTGTGATATGCTGTTTATGAAATAAATCCAGATTTTTGGTTTTTACCAAAACATATATGACTTTTTTTTTGTCAAAAGAGAGACATTGCCAGAGTAATTGTGGTGTCAGAAGACCACCTGATCCTAAAAATCTGCCTTAAGGACCAAGTTCACAATTCCTCATCTAACAGAGATGCAACTGAGATCAAAAAGGGATTTTGTGGTTTAGGGGTACACGATGGGTAGCAGCATGGAACAAAGCAGTAAATGTTTGTATTAATTACATTGATAGTGTGAAAAAGAAAATATTTTTTGTAAAAAGAAAATAAGCTCACAAAGTCTAGCAGTTAATCAAGACTATTTTGGAGGTGTTGTATACTGTTAAAGCAGTTTCTCGACAAAGTAAACAGCAGTAACCTCAGGCATTTGTTTTTATTTCACAGCTCCCTAACTCGGTAAATCTCCTAAAAATTATAAGGCAACAAAACTCTCGAAAGAGTATATTTGTATTTCAATGGACAAAAGCATCAATATTACTTTACACTGCCAAATGCTATAAAAATTCAAATTATACTTTCCAAAAATCCAGTAGATTGATTATTGCACTGTTTAAGATTTTCTATGGACATCATCACTTGATTTAAACATTTTAAATTTAAACTATGAACTGTCAAAGGCAAAGCTAAAAATAAATGTTGGGTATGTTTTGTCTCACAAGGGTGAACAACTAAAAGAAGAACAAAAGGTTATTGAGTAAATATAGATTTTTGGATGGTGGCAGTGGGTATAAAGGTTCAAGATTTTTTTAGTGCTTTTATGACAGACTGACAAAAACATTAAGAAAATTTGACCTATTGTGTATCCAAACTGCAATAAAAAGTGATTTATGGCTTATTTAAACTTGTGATACTGAGGTGGAAGACATTCATCTCATTCTATGGATGCTTAGAATAAATCAAAACTGATTTGTGGATAGGACATTAAACTCGTTTTGTATAAAATCGAAGTTAAAAAAATATACCTGTGTTTTCTCAGACTACTCTCCCTAGTAAAAAAATAACCACTAGACTGGTCAAAGAAAGTGAAGGTCTTCCTTTTCCTACATAGCAAATGTGAACAGCTGCCTGGCTTGAAATGTTTCCCTAAATATGAGTAATGGCTCTGGATGAAGGGGTCAAAGTATGAAATAATCATCAGCATAGCACAGCCAAACTTTTGGCAGTGAATTATCCAAATCCCATTTAAACACATTTTCAGAAGATCTGATATTCTTTTTGTAGCAACAGTGAGCAGGGTGAAGCCAAGGAGAAAAAGAGCAGAATTTAATAGAAAAATCATGAAACTGTGGTTACAAGAACTCAGCTCAGACTATAATTTACTAAAATATACTTTTCTTAGATGCTACTGAACTATCTTATCAAAACCAAGGGAAATAGCTGAAGGCACTTTATGCATATCACAAATAACAATTTGTAACAATCAAATTAGTAAAAAAAAAGAATTTTTGTATAAAAAAATGAATTTTTGTATTGAAATTTGATCTACTTTTCTCAAGGTTTCTGAAGTAATCAGGAATTTACTGATATCAGAACTTCTCCTGCAGTAACTCTTATCTTCATGTATTGCTGTCATATAGTTTGGGGGTTTCACATAGTAAGAACTTGAAGAAGACCCTGAAGTTATTTGTTACCAGAGACATGTGTGAAAAAACACAGGCTTTTACATTTATGAAAGTTCAAGCACTTCCTCAAATCAGGTCATTAGGTCACAAATTTTGTGGAATTCACTAATCTTTGCCATTTTGCCTATCCAACAGCATTCAAGATTTCATTTATTTTATATATATATATTTTTTTTTTTTTTTTTCTTTAGGACACAGTAAGATTTAAAATAGCCAAACCCAGTGTTTCTATTTGGACATCCACAATTAGCACACGCTTGAAGGCACAGGATTTGGTCTTCAATTGGACTGGTTTGAAAGCAATGCAAAATTAAATGTCAGCATTGGCTTTAGTTCACCAAGACTGTACTCTGAAAGTTTCCATTCTGCTTCTTTCAGACTTTCTTTCACCTTGGTAATAGATAATGCTCAAGCAAAAAGTATTTGCTAGGAAAAAGGAGAGATTTTTCTTTTAATTTTATTCTCTTTGGGGACATAAAAATTACACTGCAGTCAATTCAGAAAAGAAATCCTAAGGCTTCTAATCTCTCTCTGTAAATGCAATCCTGCTAAATCGCAACCTCCCATATAGCTTCTGCGTTTGCTAGCAGGCATAGATTTACAGGTGTTGTCCTCCGCCCAATTTCAATGTTCAGTAAAGCAGAGAAGGGATCTTGGTTTCAATCCAGCATAAATCCCTGGTTAGTTTTATGGCCCTATCTCAGGCAGTACACAAGGGGCAAATATAACTCCAGCATGTATCAGGACTCTGGAATGAACAAAGTCTCAGAGGGGCTCAGAGCTGTTTTGAAGACTTCGGGATTGCTTTTTCTATCATTGTAGTATTGGCAAACTCTCGCTTTTGCTTTGACTCCTGGACTGAAACACTTGATTTGTACTTGGCTTTGGGTTAATAAATATTTGGGATCTGACTCTTGAAGTAAAAGAAAAGTTAAAACTTTCTACCCTATAGGGACAAAAAGGATGAATCCTTGTCAGGAAGATAAATGGGTGCTGTTTCAGCTGAATTACTATCAACTCTCTCTATCAGACTTCACCTCTCTTTGCTTTGCTACAGCACCAGGGCTTTGCCTTTCTGCAGGGAGGCCACTGGGTGCAAGAGGGCCCTGCCTTAGTGCCAGGGTCTTCCAAAGCACAGGAAGTGATTTGAGAGGAATGGGAGAGAAGGAGGGGTTATGAGGACTACCATGATTACAGCATCCTGGTTGTCTCTTATGGAAAAGCTGGAGGCAGAAAGGACAGAGGGAGACACTTTGGTCTTTAGCAAGCACAGGCTGCCTTTGATGGCTGGATACATTGTTAGTTGTTGTTGTTCTTTTTTAAAAAAAAAAGCTTTTTCCACAATGTCAAATGTGTATCCCATTTGGCAGTGGAGTGTGAGGAATGAGCCACTGCTCTGTGACAGTAGAAGCTGTCAAATTCTGCTATAGTCAGAGCAGTCTTTGCACTGATGCACACAAGGGCAATACTCTGTGGAGGGCCGAAAAATTGTGCAGAATCCAAAACCATAATATTGAGGAAACGTCCCATCTTCCTGCAGGGATAGGGAAGTAATGTGTGTAAGGTGACACAACATTTTAGCTTTTATTTTCATGCAGCTTAAACCCAGAACAGGCTATTCAATGTGAGTGTTTATTTATTATGACTCATTGAATTTCATGCAAATATATATAAAGAGAGAGAAAGAGAGGGAGAGAGCTCTACGAATAAGAAAGTATATTTCCATTCTCATAGCCTCTGAGGAACAGGAAATGAAATAAGAAACAAATAAGAAAAGGAAAAGTAGCCCCCACAGATATCTGCAGTCCCTGCACTGTCAAGGAGCTGATCACAATGCTCAGGTGCTGAGAGGCTTTACTGTGAGTGAGGTAAGATTGTGTCTTGCCTTGATCGTCTCATGTCTGGGATGACAATCCAAACATTCTCGGAAACAATACTTTCTGCAACAGTCTTCCAAACTATACATATTCTTAATATTAGCTTGCACCTAACTGAATTGAAATGCATTTTGTGGAACTAGAAATACCTGACTCTATAGTTTCAACTCCTGTACACCAGAAATTTATTCATACTATTTACTACCTTGTCAATTTTTTTTGTAATTTGCAAATACACCAGCAGTGATTTTATGTCATCTCAGTCATATGAACAGCTTTAAATAAAAAACTGATGACTTGGTAGCAACTGTCTGGCTATTGCACACCTCTTCATCAACAATTAATTTTCTGAGATCTGCTGCTGCAGACAAAATGCTTTTTGTTTTCATGATGTATGTTCTGCAATGCAAACATTTTGGTTAAAGTATTATGCCGCAGTAAAAAATGTGTAAAAATACTATTCTGTAGGAGAAAATTATATTTCAAAAATTAGTTGTTTTCTCTTTAACAACCTGCTGTACCAAAAAAAAAAAGATAAGGTCCTTTCACTGGATTTGCCTTTTGTGAATCCATGTTAGTTGTCCTGAGTTATATTTTCAGTTTTAATTGTTTGTTGATAGAATCCAAAGTGACAAATTTCATTATTTGACCTGCAGTGGCAATACTCCATTCTTTTTTAATACCTTCAGTTTTCCAAATTTTCTCAATTCAGGCTTCAGGGCTTCAAAGATTCCCCTGAAAATGCTGGGAAAAGAAAAGGGGTAGAATGATTTCCATAAGCTTCCAAAACTCAACTGGACAAGACCCTGAGCAACCTGATTTAACTTTGAAGTTAGACTTGCTTGAGCAGAGGATGGGTCCAGATGACCTCCAGAGGTCCACTCCAACCTAGATTTTCCTATAAATCTATTTTCTGTTTTATACCCCAATTGTGGGTAAATAAACATCTTCCCAAGAGGGGGGATAAAAGAAATAATCATATAGCAGTGTCATATTGCAAGAAGTTACTCAGACAATCTTAAATCCGTCATCCATTAATTTTTGAGTGATTAACATGGCATCTTGAGAATCTTCATTTATTTTTTTGTACAAGGTGTTTCTTGACTGTTCTAAGTGCGTAATTAGAATTAATTAATGCTGGTATGGAAGATTTCAGAGGGAGAAGAAAATCACACAATGCTAACATCAATAAGACCTTTCATTGTTTCATCAGTTGGTGGAGCTAAAAAGGTTTCTAAGAATCTTTTGCTCAAAATTAGTGTGTAATTGAATGTCACAACACTTGCAGGGTTGCAATGGACTCAACACCTCTCCTTTGACAGAAAGGGAAAGGGTAATAAACTGAGGGCAGCTTTAATAGATTAGTTCCTCTCAGTTAGAGGAACACATATGTATGCAAAATCCATCAAGAAAACACAGCTTGTTGCAGAATGTCAGTGCTACAGGAATACCATTGCCTCAGAGTACTGACGTAGAGAGGTGGTGATCCTGCCTTAGCTCCTTAGCTGCATTTTCCCTCAAGAATTAATTCAGAATTTCAATTTTATATTAAGTGCAATGAATCAGTTTATCTGCAGCTGTATCTGAAAGAAGTACTGTGCCTTTTATTTTTAGATGCATTAAAATCAATTTATTGTGATTAGTGCTTCTCATTTTCTGAACTTCCTGGTTTCTGAGCAAACGACAATTAGTTTGCTAAGAATACCAAAATCTTAAAGGGAACTTCATAAAGCTCTGATACAGAGTCAAGTTCTGCTTCCATTCCTCTCACTCTACAGCCATTTTTTTATTCTGATTTCAAGACTGACTCCAGTCATGCACCTGTTTGACTCAAGCTGGAGGATCTGACACAGCATTAACCTCTGAAGCACTGTTTTTTAAACAAAAAGTGACTGAGTGGGATTTTGCGTGCTCGGTAGGAGCCTTCCAGCCACCAGTCACTCCTGCAGCAGAAACCCCCTCTATCCCACTGAAATCTTCCTCAAGGAGCTATGGGGAGCAATTTAATTTGGTGCATATTGAAATGCCTGGTTTACTTTTCTAAGCTGACCCATGCATGAATTTTTAGCACAACTCTATTTAAATGAATCACAGAATCCTATGTACTGAGTTGGAAGGAACCTAAAGGAATCATCAAAGGCCTACTCTTGGTTATTGACTGATCAGTTTAATCTTTCCGGCACTTTCATCTGACCCATAAAACGATGTACCAGAGGCACCTCAAGTCACCACTGATGGAACTGAATGGACCCCTTGGGCTCCAGAAGCTGATGTTGCACTGGTGGACATGTGGATCCCAGCCCAAGCAATGAGCTGTAAGATGAAAGTGAACTCATTGCAAGGTTGCCAATCATGCAATGAGTTGTCAAAATAGGGCTTCTGTGCTTAAAAATACGTTGAGGGCAGAAGGTTATCCTAACAGGTCTGAGTCTATCCTAATCACAGGGCCTCTCACTGCTCCCTTGACCACTTTGTCTCATTAGCCAGGGAATTATCCGAGTCATCCTGTTGTTTTCAAGGTAAGATCAGCTTGCAAGAATGAACCTTTCCCATTCACCCAAGAAGATGTCTGCATGCATATTCATTTTAACATTAGTCATCACCTTACTTTTTTAATCTAATCAAATTCATTTTTCATTGTTTTACCTGACCAGGTTTTTAATGGATCTTAAAAAATGATGTCTGGGTTTGCTGTCTGTGTTCTCTCCAAATATCTGTGTTAACAGTGGACAGATTGTATTAGCTAACAAGAATGTTACTACTGGTACAAGCTGTTTCTGTCTCTCTTCCCTACCAGAGCAAAGACTTTACAAAATATTGTTCCTGTTTTCCCAATCTCAGCTTGCAAAATGTGGTTCTTCCCAGTTATCTTTGCTGCCAAAATGAATTCTCAGCTTGAACACTGCAACCTCAACAGGGCAGCCTCTTCCATATTCTTCATGCCTGCTCATCTGAGTACCATCAAAGCCTTCATTCGCTGCATCTCCAACACTCTTCTGCTCTGATATGTTGGTCTGGCTTCCAGACCCCACAGGCTTCATTTCGTGCTCTACAGGTCATCTCAGGTCTTGCTCTACAGTGTTAAGCTTTCAGACATGATTGCTATTCAGAGCAGAGCTTGGGTTGGGAGCCAAACTAGCACTTAGGCAGCTTTCAGATACCTAAATTGCAAGATGTGAGTCACAAATCTCCCTTCCTCTCCCATCCTTCCCCTCTACTCAAAAGCCCCTATTCCTGACGACACCCAAGATGACCCTGCAGCCTGCAGAGGACTCATTACTCTTCTCCAGTTCTGCAAGTGCCCTGAACCGTCCCAACTCTGCAGCTGCACGTCTGTCTTTGGACCATCTCCCAGTGCAGATATTCTCCTATATAATTCCTTTGGCAGGCCCCACACTGAGCAGGTTAGGCACCTAGGCGAATATTTGGATGAAGGGGAGAGGTGCTGTGTCCTCTTACTCATATCATTTGGTGGCTCACAAATTTTTCTGTCATAACCTCACTTTCAGTCACAGTTTATGACCTGGCTGCTTCCCTCAAAGAGGGGACCATTAATATTTTCCAACACCTGAAATGGCTCACATCAGCACCCACCACTTCCCAAGCTGTGTCCTAACCACAGCCCTAGGTTAGGGAAACTTCTGCTAGCTGTCTTGTCTCTCCAGTGGAATTTGTGCTCCTCACTGGAAAGAGAAGAAAGCATCTTCAACCCTGTTTTTTACACCATAGCCAGACACTTAGGGAACTCCCTTTGGAGGTCAGAGATGTGGGTTTGACCCTGATTATTTGCTCTCCACTCCTAGCAAAAAAAGGAGGGCAGAGATTGAATATTTTATTCACTGGTTGTGGTTAAAACCATTAAACTACTACATAAATATGGGGACCAATACTTTCCAGACTGCTGAACAGTCCCCAAACTCTACATCAGTGAGAGAATCAATTCATATTGTCTTCAGGGATAAGGTATCACACCCCCCAACTTGCTGTCACCTACCTACTTCCCCAAATCTACGCCTTCACCCCAATTTCAGCATTGACAATTTCTGCTTTGTTTCAACTGATGTGATTTAGGGAGTGGAAAGGATGAATGGCTTTTATTTCACATTAAACTGCCATTTCACAAAGGGATATGGCTGGATTCCATTTCCATTATCTAGTTTGACCATTATCTGACATTTCAGATGGAACTGATTCATTGAAATTATATTACCTCAGCACTCAGTGGTTACTCACTGCCTTCAATAGGAAATTGTTCAGATAATCCATTGGGGCATAATTTAAAAGGGATATGTAGAGTACTCCTGCAAGTAAGGCAAGCAGCACTGGATGAGCATGGCTAATGGCACAAAATGGGAGGCAAAGTCTGGTTGAAAAGGGTTGAAAAAGTAACCATTTATTTGAGAGGATTATCAGAAACACACTGCAGTGTTCTTGAAACTAATCCTATTGATTCCCCTTTCTTTTGATCTGTAGTATTTTCCCTATATCAGGCAAGTTGGAGGAACAAAAATGTGCTTCAGGTTCAGTCCATTCTTATTACTTCATTTGTATTCCACAGATAAAGAGAAGTTAATCTTTTATTTATCTGAAGAGTATTTTATACATATTATCCCATAACAGCCTTTTCTATCACTGTAATAGTGAAAATTCTATCAGCAGTACCATTATGCACAGATGAGTCGCATTTTTAAAAAGGTAGCTGCAAAAATATGGTATCAGTTCAGACTTTATACTGAACTTAGCCATCAGAGGGCAATTGTTTTTTCTTAACACTATTTTTATGATGGTGTTTGAGAAAGGACAAAATGAAACTCAGAGGAATTACAGAAGTTTTGTTGCAAAAGAGGCTCTTCTACAGTAAGATAAAAACTGAGCAGAGGCATCTATAAATACCTAAAATGGGAACCAGCAGAAATGGGTCAGAGCATCTTCATGCCTAGCCAGTGCAGAATGCTATTGAGCTAATTGAGAGCATCTAAATGCAACTTTGCACTTAAGACATCCTTAAAATCCCATTTTAGTCCTTTTCTATTTTCAAGCTCTGTAATGAAGGTGAAATCTGTACATCCTAAAAGCTTAATATTAATGGGCATATCTTGCACAGGGAGTATCTAAGCTTTGAAAGCCTTGCTAAAACACATGGGGTTTCCATAAACATTTCTTGATCTTTTCAGGTTAAGCGTTAAGAGTGTTTTTGCAGGTTTTGTTGTTTGTCTATTCAGATTTAAAATAGGCCTAATCTTATGTTCATTATAGAAATTAAAAATTTGATCACTGATGCTAATCACAAGACTATAAAATCAACATGTAGTCTGGGTGAGATTTTTGTCAATATCATCTCTTTGGTATTAGTAATATTAGGTTGATAACACAATTTGAAATGCTTTGTGCAACCCCTCACTTATCTTCTGTGGGCCATTTTGAATCAGATCTCACAAAGTGAGAAATGTTGCCATAGGCTGACCAAAATGGTATGTAGGGGCATCATAATGGTTCCTTTTTTGGCCTCAGAATCTAAAGAAAAGTACAGTTAGAAAGTGTTTAGGGAAACTTATGTACTAAAACTTTGTATTGATCTGCAGTGAGAAAAGAGGAGAAGACTAAACCTTTAATTTTTCAAAATTGCAAATTGGTGAATTATGCCAATTACTGTTAATAACACTTCATCTGAAAGTGGATATCAGAAGAAAAATCATGGTTTTATAAGGAATAATTATAGACCTTTTGATTACAACCACTAAACCTGCATATTTATGAAGCAGAACAGTTTACATGTTATACATTAGTAAAAATAAAGCACTAAAAGTACTAAAATAAAGGCTCTCATTGTAAATGGAAAAGTTTCTCCTGATTCAAATGGTTTTCCCAGCTTCTCATTGAAACTGCTGTGAGATAACACATCTCAAGGCATGTGCACTGTAACTGCTGCAGCTACAACAGCTACAACTGAAGAGTAAATGTTCTCCAAAGCAATGTTTAGCTACCAGGGGAGGCACTGAAAAGAACTCAGACCTCGCTGAAGGTCAGCTGCACTGAAGAGGAGGGTGCCAGTGGCGAGGGCTGCAGTTCACTGGTGCTGACTGCACCTGAAGGGGCTGCTGGTGGCCAAGGGCTGTGGGGCTTTCATTTTCAGCACAAAGTGATCTTAACTATCTTTCAAGCAGTTACCTGTCTCACTTTAAGTGGGAGGGAAAGGTTCTGCAGTGGGACAGTCTTCGGGGAGCAAAAGGTGGAGAAACTCTGCCAGAGAGGACAACTAGGGCAGGTGGGAGGAGGGCCCTGGGAAGGAGAGGTGTGAGCAGGACCTGGGAAGCTGTGGTTTAAGGGAATTTGAGTGTTGGGTGTTGTTGGACTAGGAGCTTGAGATTTGACATGAAGCTAGAGGTTTCTTGCACAGTAGTGGAGGGAGCAAAGATAAAAGATTTTATGGGGTCACTATGAGACAATGTACTCCTAACAAGGAATACCAGTGTTAAGCAAAGGTATAAACCCCCAAAGCATTTCTCTCCCTTGCCTCTAGCCCCCATCCTCTTTTTTTGGTATCCGGCATATAGAAGTCACATTTTTGAAGGCTTAAATACACTTGGTATAAGGGATGAATTTATCCTCAGCTTTCAAAATATTTTGATGATATTCCTCTCAATTGACTTTTGGACATACTAGGTTCTTACTGGCCTAGAAGAAAGATCAGGTTTTGTACTAAGAATAAGAAGAAATGCTTTTTGCTTCTGTTAGGAGTAGTCTCTGAAAATTAGTGGGTTTTGTGCTGTTCAACATGCTCAGAATCAGCCCAGGATAACAGCCGTGTTAGTAAGGTGAAGCTTTGCAGTGGATAAGAAATTATTCAGTGGGTTCAAAATTAAAACTGAATGCAGAATGCTATTGAAGGAGTTCACAATATTAAATGGCAAAATCACAGATGAAATTCAATGTCATTAAATGCAAAGGAGTTCACATGGGAAAAAGTATTCACAACGGTACATGCATGGTGATGGATTGTAAATGAGCTGCTCCTGCTCAGAAAATGAAGTTTGGGAGCTGTTGTGGCTTGTTCTCCTGAGACATCAGCCCAGTCCTTAGCTTTGGTTGCAAAGACACAATGTTTATTTGGCGCTATTAGAAAGGAATGAAGCAGAGAATATAATCATGTCACTCCTCAACTTGGAATTCTTTACGCATTCCTTGTCACACCTTCTCAGGAAGAATATGGCAGAACTAGGCTCATCTACCTCCCAGATGACCTTCACCATTCATTTGTTCTGAACACAATAAATGTTCAAATACTTGGGAGGCTGTTTCTTCCCTTGTGCAGAAGGAAATTTTCTCCTCCATCATTGTCTCTGCTGGAAAAGAGGAAGCCGCCCCACTTTGCCTCTTAGCTGCAAGGCTTAGGCATGTTCATGCTAAGGCAAACTCATAGTCTGAAGCAGGTAAAGCTACAGGTGAAAAGTACAGTTCCTTTAGATGTGCTGGTTAGGTAAAGCTGCAACGACTTTGAGCTTAGTTCTTCCACAACCTGTGTTTTGCTCTGGTTAAAGGTGGTACATGTTACACTCCCTTTTTCTACCTTTGGGGTCACCATAGGTTTAGCAATGAGATAGTTCAATTATCATGCAAGTATGAATCTCTTTTTCTGAGGCTGGCAGATGACTTGAAGCTGGCCACTATGATAAGAGCGTCTGAATTCCTTTTAAGGCTCTGAGGTCTTGGTAGCCACAGTGCTATCAGGGAAGAAGGATCTCTTTCTTTTCACACCACCCCAGACCCAGCACAGAATGTGAGATAGGCACCACCTCCCCATAAAACCCATCAAAACCAAGGAGCAGGACAATTTCTGAGGGATCCAGGAGCTGTCGTAAGAAAATAATTGACATTAGAACATCTGCAATGGAAGCAATTCAAATGAAAGGGACAGTATATATTTATATCCTTCAGCCTTTATTTTAGTTTTAGTAGTCACCTATCAAATGTGATTCCTATTCAAGTAAATTCCTGCCTATGTGGAAAAGTATCAATAAAACCCACAAAATATTTTTTAAGAACTTTAAAAAGTAAAACCAGAAAGTGTGAAGTATATTTAAAGTTCAGAATTTTAATGTCAGCATGAACTGTGCAGGCAGAACCGGATGGTCTAGAATGAAAAATTTAGACTGACATGTTCATAGTTGGCTAACTCAAGCCCAGAAGCCCACAGGAAAATGTGAGAATCTGTTCTGTGAGTGAAATAACATACGAGTAAAGAAAAATTTCTGAATTACTCTTTCTTCTGTTCACTCTCAGGAAAACAAGAGTGGGCTACAAATTACCCGCATAATAAATATGGCTTTTACAGGTGATTGACCATACTAAATAATTAATATGGAAATAAGGTATGGTGACAAGTTGGAATATGGTTTTAGAAGGACAGTATTAATGGCAAGTCCTTCTCCCTATTTGTACATACAGTTAAAGATGTAACAGCTCTTGTAATTTTTTCTTAGGCTTCTTGATATATGATAGCTTTTTTAAACCTCAGCTATGGAAGTCACAGGCTTATGAAAAAAAACCCAAACCAACCCAACATTTATTAAAACTCAGAAATTTTTAAGACTCATGCTTTAAGAGAAAAAACAGGAAGTATGACTAAAACACACTCTAAAAATAGCAGAAAGCAAAAAAGCAAACTGCCACAACCTCCTGATTAATAAAAGCCCACTAGTTAAATTGAGCATGGTATTTTTGATGGATGGCTTGACTTTTGAAACTTTAGGGCTGGCAAAAGTCCAAAAAGAAAACTTTTGGACAAAAACCAAGCTTACCTGACTGACTGAGTAGTAGAAACTTACACCAGACCAGAAGTAACTCCTATAAAACTAATTTCTTACCTTTGTACTGGGTACATGAATTGCATGGCAGAAAATGTATTGCACATGCCAGAACATTGGTTAGGAAAAGCTACTGACTGAACATCAGATTTGCTAACTACAGTTAGGCCAAAAGTAATCTAAGTATCACCAGATCATGTCTGGATTAGCAGAGATCCCTCCACAGTATTAGAATGCGTAACCCACTGCCTGAAGTATATAAAATCAGATGAATGAACACAGTTCATCCTTGGTCAAAATTCTTGGAGTACTATATAATTACAGTACAGGTGATTTGGCTCACCAGGAACACTAAATGATATAAAATGTAATTACTATGCTCAGGGTATATTGTATGCAGCATGTGCTTCCTATTTGATATGGGTTAAAGAAAATTTGCCTCCAAAGTGTTAGCTTTAAGTGTAAGTAAGACATGATGATGTCACTGTGGAAAGCTCTTGCACAGGCCAGTGCAGGATGAAAAATATCTCAAGAATTTCTGCAACAGTATGTGTCTCTAACTCCTTTCTTAGCTCTAAGTTTCTACCTCTTCTCTTGTATCTACTGACCAGATATACTACAGACCCTTTCTGGGTGACAGGAAAGCTCCCTTCGACAATTTTTGGTGTTGGGACTTCTGAATAATAAAACCAGACATGTCTTGAATAGTATATATTCAGGATGGGGAAGCTAGTCCTTGCTGACTAGGCTTACAAAAATGTTTTTGGACCTAAGAGTAAGCACAAGTGTTTATCCAATAATAACATGAAAAAAAAAAAGCATGTACTCACATGTGTTGTAAAATGAAATCATGGGCTGGAATTGGGCCCCAGGGCCACAGGGTTTTCCACCTTTGTTACACTTCAAATTTAGGGGATTTTGTATCACATGTATATTTTAGCAGATGGAAGATTAGAAGTCTAAATGCCGCTTTTGGTGTAATTTCAATAGTTACGAACCTTGGATGGGCACTCTCTGAATTTGCTATACATGCAGGCAATAAAATTCTAATGTGTGAGTGTAAAAAACCCCCTTGTTTCCATGTTTATATATATATATGTCTTATTTGAAACTGTAGAAATATGAAACAGTAAAATGGAAGATAATTTTTTCCTAGAAGCCAGTTCTGATGAGAAAGACAGTATTTAGGTTACTGTGTGGTCCTATATTTACTAGCTAGTACTCATTTTAAGAGGATACTCTGGAAAAATATTGCCTTTATTTTATTTTCTTCTAACCTTGTTTTTTGTCTTAGTTTGGTTTTTTTCCTTTCCTTCCATTGTCTGCAAGGCAGACTCTTTGTTGTTCGACAGGCATGAAGTGGTGTGGAACAAAGACACCAGCAGTTATGGGGAAGAACAAACCAATCCATTTGCTTGCAAAGCAAAAAAATACACCCCTTAATAAAAATAGAAAGGCAAAGTTTGTAAGCTGGCATTTATGTTACATGTTACTGATCAAGAGTTAGTCAGTGGGAATTGTCTGGCTGGCACATGTGAAAAAAACCAAAAAAGTAAAAGCCAAAATAAAATCTCTAGGGCACAGTGTATATCATATAGCCATTTTAGCTGAAGCACAATATGAAAGGAAAAGGGTTTCAGGTCCTGAACAAGTTTTAAATTTTTTTTCATCTAATTATTTGCTGCAATCAGTCTTCTGTTACATGAATTCAGGGGATTGCACATAATCGGTGTGAGTGTTCTACCTATAAGGTCATAAAGACTTGAGCTGTTTTCCTCTGGAGATTTTGATAGGAACTGAGCAATTCTTAGGATGCCTCACCCCATGAAATGTGCTAATGGGAAGCTAAAATGTGTTAGCAGCTCCCCAAAGCCAAACAGAAAAATTCAATCATTCTTGGCAATGCTCCAAGGTGGTCTCCTTTCAAATTAATCTGTGACATCTTCAATCTCATTAGGAATTAGGGACTCACAGATTCTTGTCAACATTAATATCACAAAGGGAGAAGTAGCCTCTCCACAAAAAGCAGAAGATATTACTGCAACAGAAATATTTAAGGCCAAACTATGCACTTAGTTACTCTTTCGTAAGTTTATTACAGATTTGTGCTGATAAATGATATGTGAAAAATGGCTCATTTTGGTTAAATAGCACTGGCCTGATTTTCAGAGGTGATTTTCAGCTGTGGGCATTTAATACTTCTGCAAAGAAATGTCCAATTTCTCCATAGTATCCTTTCATTTGGAGTTGTATTTTTTTTTCTTATACATTTTTTCCCCCAAATTCTCTTTTCCTTTGAAGCTTGTTACATGGAAAAAACAAAGCTGCTTTATGACATTTTTATTATGATGTTGCCCTTTGCATGGTGAATTTGGGACTGAAAGACAAATCTAATCTGTCAGTGCAGCAATCAGGTGTAAAGGAACTACATTGTTGTGTCTTTGATCCCAGATCATCTGCAGTCTCAAAGTGGCATGGATGATTTTACCTATAAAATGACAGTTTAGATCTGAGGATTTGCAGTCCAGCATTAAGTGCAGTGCCTCATGTGCAATGAAGCTGCAGCACTGGCAGAGCCAGGTGGTGAAGAGTAAGAAAGACAACAGTTGTAAGGGATACAGTGTGGGCGCTTGTTGGGTTTTGATTGTTTTTTTAAAATGATGGAATATATATAACACTCTAGTTTTTGCACAGTGCTTTTAAGGTGATGATTTAGTAAGGTTTTAGTAAAATGCATGTCAAATTGAGAAGAAAAGCAGCCACTACAGATAGAAGCAAACTGCAGTTAAGATCAGTTTCCTTCAGATTGAAATATTTTCTCTTTAAATATAGAGGTGGTATCAAGTTATTATGAGATTTGAAGTGAAATGTGAAAACTATTTAAATTTACAATTATTTGACATCATTAAATCACAGAATCATAATTACTAGACTTGAAAGGGACTGGAGGAGGTCATCTAGTCTATCCACCTCTCCTCATGGATATTTCCATCAAGCCACCTCTAATCATGCAGGCTTCACAAACATCTACATAATCATTGCTTCACTACTGTGATGATTAGAAAAAGAAATTCCTAATGGTAAATGTAATTTTTTCTTGCTGCCTCTTCAGCACATTATAGAAGCATAAACTCATAGAATGGTTTGGGTTGGAAGGACCTTAAAGACCATCTAACTCCAACCCTTCTGCCATGGGCAGGGACACCTTCCACTAGACCAGGTTGCTCAAAGCCCCATCCAACCTGGCCTTGAACATGTCCAGGTATGGGGCATCCATAACTACTCTGGGCAACCTCAGTGCCTCACCACCCTCACTGTAAAAAAATTCTGTCCAATATCTAATCTAAACCTGTCCTCTTTCAGCTTGAAGCCATCCATTACCTGCCCTTGTGAAAAGTCCCTCTCCATCTCTCTTGTACACCCTCTCCAGTACCCTTTTGGTGCTGGAAGGTGCTCTAAGGTCTTCCCAGAGTCTTCTCTTCTCCAGGCTGAACAGCCCCAACCATCTCAGCCTGTCTACATAAGAGAGGTGCTCTAGCCCTGTGGTCGTCTTTGAGAACCTCCTCTGGTCTTTCTCCAACAGGTCCACATTGTTCTTACATCTTCTATGTTTGGGATCCCAGAGATGGATGCAGTGCTCCAGGTGGGGTCTCATGAGAGCAGAGTAGAGGGGCAGAATCCCCTCCTTTGACCTAACGATTACACTTCTTCTTTACAACAATTTTTTGCATCTTCTTATCTCAAGTATTCCATTTTTTTTTTTCCACAGGGCATAAGTTTCCAGACTTTTCATCATTCTCACTGCTTTTCTCTCAGCCATCTTCATGGAAGGCACAGCTCCAAGTGCAACAGTCAAAATTCTAGATGGGGCCTTAATGTACATTGGATTCTTTGGAGGCCAAACTCTTGTTCAAACAGGAGTTTGCCTCTCCTGCAATGGCAAGACACCACTGTTTCAGCCTGTGAGCTGCTAAAGACCCTGTTCTGCTTTTTCTGGACTGCTACACATTGCCCCATTTGTAGGGCTGGTTATTTCTGCCTCAGTTAAGGACCTGAAATTTGTCATCAGAATTTACACAAACACTTTTCAGATGGTACAGGTCCTCAGGGCTGGATGCTTAGTTCACAGGCAGCATTATTCCCAGAGCCACAAAAATTTGGAAATTGCTTTTTGAAAAATGCTCATTACATCTGTTGGTGAAGGGCAGAAAGGAGGCAATGCCAATATGTGTAACAACACAAACTTGTGCTTCTTCCTTTATTCAGCTGAAATGTCAAGATTCCTCCCTGAAATACTACTCAGGTCTAACAGTACCTCCTCGTCCTTGGTGGGTTTTCACACATACCACAGCACAAGGTATGTGGTATTTCACCTCACTCTGAGCATGCTTAAGTGAAGTGTTTACTGTAAGGTAATGTAGGAAACAACGTTTGTGCTAAAATAAGGCAACCTGAGCAGTACTTTGGCTTGTATGGGCAACCACTGCAAGCATCCTCTGCCACCACAGCTTTTGTTAGGGTAATGGGAAATGAGATGCCACAGGAACTCCATAAGTCAGAGGCAGAAATGACACAGGGCTTTCTGTGAGCAAACAGCTGGAAAACCAGTCTGTTTGCTGTATAGTCAAGAGGTATGATTTTCCCCATTTTTTACTCTTTTACCTTACCATTTTCACTTACATTGTATAGACCAAGATAATTTTATATTGGTGTCCAAGACAACGAAAAGTATGTCTACTGCTGACTTGGTAGCTGTTCTCATGTGATTATTCTTATCTATAGATACTAAAAAACCATAAAGTTGCCTAAGTGAAACAAGGTTTTCTGTTCTAATAACACCGTATTAAAATAACCCTTAATTTTGTAGAATTTTTTCTTCCTTTTACGCCTTCTTTCATTAAATAACTATACAATAATTGACTGCATACATTTTTTATCAGTGTACTATGTGTGCTTTATATGCCACAACTCTGCTGCATTGCTCTCTATTTTTTCATTGTACTGCCTATTTAAAATATCAAATACACTTTTTTAAATGTATGACCAGAAAACTTTTGGGACAAAATACTTGAATCATTGCATCCTGGATTCTGTGCAAGAGATCAACAAAATAAGACAGAACGAAAGAACAAGGTCTGAACCTGTTCATTGATTCAAAATAAATACAATTTTCTTCAGTAAGTAGAAGACTGAGGAGTTCTGGGGAGGAGCAGAAATCCTACACCTGTGTTCAAGTGTCTGTGACTAGCTGTTGTCAGAGAACTGGATGTAACCATGACAGAGTGACAACTGCAAATACCTGGTGATCTTTTCAAACCACTCTCCAGGAGCCGGCAACAATCGCCAGTTGATGAGTGCATCTCAGGCTTCTCATATAGTCCCATTTTTAAAGTGTGTACACAAAAATAATTTCCAGTAATCTCCCTCATTAACATAAATGTGTGTTGGAGACTTGAGAATTTTACTTCTCTGCTCTCGAGCCTTTCATGCCTGCCCAAACTCAAAACACAGGTCTTTTCATACCTCCTGGGAATATATAGATGTTGAAATCAGTACAGCCCAACCCACACACTCCCTGCATATGCATTCCTCCATCTTCTCTCTTCATGATTGGGAACTCATCTTCCCTATCATTCAGGCCCATAACACTTAATTTCTTTTACTACTTTGGATCCATATATTCATACTGAGCTTGTCCCTGAATTCTTGTGACTGTCTGCATCTGTTGAAGTAGACATTTTCTGTCCATCCAGCCAGACAAGTTTTCATTCAGGTTTCCACTATCTCTCAGTAATGGCAACATTGTCATCTCTAATGCATTAGTGACATATTTCCATAGCCTTCCTTACTCAGCCAAAAATTATAGTCTCAATTATCTGATCTTTGTATTTTAAACACTTTCTTTCTCCTGTGATGCCAGGAGATCCCACAATACCAGGACTCCCTAGAAACACCCTCAAACTTTCCCTGTTGCTCATTAGACACCTCCTGAGAGTTGCCACAGGGACAATGGGTGACCTGCCAGTGTAACCCGCAGCAGAATATGCAGCTGTGGTGCTGAGACCTTGAAGGCTTCAAAGGTTATTGGGTGAAACTGGCATTCTGTCATCTGTTTGTAGAGCACTTAGAGCAGCTAGGTCCACTTTTGTGGTTGAGTTCTTAGTTCTATTACAGCACCAAAAATTCACTATTTTTAATAATTACAGTGTCCAAAGGTAGTGATGGCACAAGAGCTGTAGAAGAGAGTCATGCTTTGTGTATACTCTTGCACTGCTGATGTTTACAATGAATCCACACCTATGGAAGGGAGTAGCTTTGATTTCCTATGGTTCACCCCATGCCTGCTTCCTCCCAGACATCTACTGTATTGTTTTATTTCCATTTGATACATAAATAATACAACTATATTAAATTGCTCTAATTTTGTCTACCTAGACTCAAACTTGTCAGAGAAAAACTAAAAGCTTTGCTCCAGGAGTGCTAAATACATACAAGCAGAGGTAGCAGAATTACCAGTGAGGGGTAAGGGAGACAAGTTAAAAGGGAGCCAAACTTGTGCCATTCCAGTAGACTGAACAGACCACTGAAGTAGTCAAGACTGTATTGGTTCAGGTATGATTTAATGTACTCTGCAGAAAGTTCCCAGATTTCCTAACCTTGTGTCTTAGAGTGACTTTATGATGTGTATCCCCTATCGCTGCCCTATGCCCAGAAATTAATTTTGTGCCTTTTTGTGCCTTTAAACAGAGCCTGAGAGGGGGAAGAGAAAAAACTGAGCAAAACTTTTCAAAGCAGTTTGTTTCAAGGACACAGAGAGAGAGACGGCTCTCTGCGTTCAGCTGTGGCAGCGGAGCGAAAGTGGAGGAAGCACCCTGCTTGCTCTTCAGCCAGCTTTCCGCCCTTTTTCTCTGGAGGGAGACAGAGAGTTGAACTTTGTTTTCCTGGGACTTCGAGTTTTCCCTTCTTCTTTTCTGGACTGTTTCAACATCAGAACTCATCGGGAGGATTTTTTTTATCAAGACCCCGGAGGAGGGCTCACCCTGTCCCAGCTCTGAGGAGGAGGAGAGAGGCTACCTACGGAAGGACTCTGAAATTTTCCCAGGTTTCCTCTCCACAGCGAGAGGTTTTATTATTCAGAATTATTATCCTTTTCCTGTGTGTTTGTTGAAGAAATAGTTTTTACCTCTTTCACTTTCCTCCGAGGAAAAAAATTATTCTTTTCCCGAACCTGGTGGGGGAAGAATGGTTGTAACCTGCCTTCTATCCGAGGATATTTTTCCTCCAAATTTGTTCAAACCGGCACACCTTGTAAAATAAATCTTGTGACTCAGCTGTTTTTCTGGCAGAGAAGGCAGTGCTGTTTGACTAAGAGGCAGCCTGCAGTAGCAACCGCAAGACCTACCTGGATTTACTGGTGGAGCATGTTTCTGGTTTGCAACCTCTCTTCTGTAAGCACAAACATTATGAGACCTTTTTTGTTGTTGTTGCTTTTCTTTCTTACTTTAAATGTAGTCTGTTCTCACTTTCCATTTTAAATTGAACCTCTTTTCCACTTGGGAGGGTTTTAAATGTTTGCAAGTATTTTTCATTTTTATAAGGACAAAGCCACTTGACTAACACAGTCCATGCCAAAAAAAGATTCCTCCTTTTAGGGCTGCTTTGGGAGTCCAAGGAAATACTAGACATCAATGTGTAGATGACACCAGTTTTTATATAGCACAGTTTACAGTATTGCAATATAAAGGCAAATGATCAAAAATATTACCTGTCACATTTACCTTTGACAATCTTCCCCACAGGCCTTCTGTTCGGCAAAGGCAGCATCTTAGCTGAAGTTCTTGCTATGAGGGGCAGTACTCTGCTTTCTTGTAAGACCTCTTTAAGTACTGGAAGGTGCTCTAAGGTTGGCCTGGAACCTTCCCTTCTCCAGGCTGAAGAAGCCCAGTTCTCCCAGCCAATGTTCATAGGGAATGTTGTACTATAATGGTGATACTCATTAGGCAGCCATGACACAGAAGAGGCTGTGTTGATCTCACCTGAACTGGTTTCAGAAGGTAAGAACAGACCAGCTCCCACAGTCACCACCCCAAGAAACTAAGACAAAACTCAGACTAGATTTAAAACTGAACACAGCTGCTGGGCAGGGCCACGGCTGGTGGCCCTGGCTGCTGCTCCACACTGTGCTCAGCCCTAGGGACTCTTATGGGACCAAGTGCCTTTGATGAGTAAAGGAGAGCAAGAGGTATAGGCAAGTTTCTGTGGAAAAGTAATTTCATACAAGAAAGACAAACGGAGGGATTTTCAGCAGGACTAAAGGAACAGGAGTTTTCCCTCCTAAGGCCAATCCCTGCTGGATGGGCCCTAAGTCACCTCCAAAAGGGACACAAACCACCTGGCAGGTCTGATGTAGCTCAGGAGCAAACCTAGCACTGGTGCCTGAGCAGCTCATTATGCTCCAAGTTTCCTAAATTTTAATGTGGAATTATTTCACCACTGAAATTGAAGGACTGAATGTATAAAGATTTTTTTTTGAAAGCCATAATTTTCTAGCTAGCAGAAATACACCGTGTCTCTAGCATGAGAAGGATGTGCCCGGTGTAAATTGTCTTGGTTTGTATTTAAACCAGCCATGGTGTTCAGTGACATCTAGGGACTGCCTTCAAGAATTGCATTGCCTGGAAACGACATCCTCTCCAGAGTCTCCTTCAAACAGCAACCAGGAGTTTGAACCCTAAACCATTGCTTCCAGCTGCAGTGGGCATTGCTGTATGAAGACATTTCCATCTTCACAGTGACTGAGGAATGCAATGTCATGACCTGTGGAAACAGATAAATTATGAAGCATGACTTTATATTTTCAATGAAACATTCTGAGCTACTTAAATATTGCATGTTTTTTTAATCTGAATATAAAGTTTGTGCTCACCCCTCCACAAGGCCCCATGGCCAGGGGGAGATTTGTTTACTCAATACATAGCAAATATAGAGGGGTGCAAGCAGTGTGTTTTTGGTCACATTTTAGAGTATCTAAGTTATGAACTAAGTTACAGTATTATTAGTTAAGAAACAAGATTCTTGTTGATTAATTTATCCCTTCCCCCCCCCCCCCCCCATTCAACAGCTGTAAGTGAATAAACATCACTTCCTTCTTAAGCAGCATTTCTCCTCTTTCAATCCCAATTTCGAGAGCCAGGAAAGCTATTTTTAATTCAATTTACTTTTCAAATCCTTGCTGTTGGTATTTCTAGGCATCAACTGACTTGGAGGAACAGGGTGCCAGCTGTGCTTGGCATAGGAGTGCAGGAGCAGCAGGGCATGGGTACCACAGGTGCTGGGGGCTGTCAGTGCCTTCCTGAAACAGGCTGCTGAGGGAGACAACAGGAATAGGGCAAAGTATGTTCAAACTAAAGCAACTCTACTAAAAATTCTTCCCTTTCTTCCACCAAACCTGCTTGGGATTACAGAAATGAATGGGAAAAACCCAGATACCAAAGGGGTCATACTGTTCTGCACAAAAAATGCTCTGGGATTTAGTTCTCATGACAGGATTCGCTCAAACTCAGGATTTCTTGCGAAGAAGCCAGCTGGGCTATAAAGGCAAACAAGTCCATGCTTGGTGGACTGAACCGCAGCATGAGCCGTGGTGGAGTTATGGGATTTTACGCCGTCACTGTCATTGTGTTGCCAGCACCTGCAAACCCTGTTAACTGCACCCAAGGCTGTTCCAGCTAGGAAGTCCACTAGTTAAATAGAGAGAAGGGCACTAAAGGGCCTTGTAATCTCAGGTCCCAGAGCAGGCTCTATGTAAGAGCACTAGACCTCTTCTATCTATTCCCCTTCTCAATTTATTGAGGAATGTCACAGCATTCCAGTGGTTTCCCGCTATCTCAGCTGTGGAAGAGTCTCGTCCAGAACATGGCTTGGGTATGCTGTGGACAGCCTTTCCTCTGGGTGTCAAAGGAACTCAGATGAGATGATGTGTAAACAGGTACCTTGATCTCCAAAAAAATGGTGGTGAACTTTGACCTACATTTCTGTCCTGGCAACCTCAACCAGCTCTGTTGACAGCTCATTTCTCAGTAAGAGATTACGTTCTGAGGAGTGGTGGAGTGTGACATGCTTACTTGTTTATTTGCCTTATTTTTCAACTCAGATACATTTTTTGAATATTGCCTGTAACAGTACGCTGCTGGGAGGGATCCCAGTGCCCTTCATTCCTTGAGGTTTTTGGATCTGTGGTTACTCTGCTGGTTGCTGGAAAGCATTTACTGCATGTCCTTATGACAAGGAAGCCATTTGTGCTGTTACAAACATATTGCTAATTAAATAACCCTGTTCTGTTTTGACTTCCATGTTGCACGTCTTCACAGGGATACCCCTGGTTTCAGCACACTCCAGGCAGCCCTGGCAATGCTGCCCACCCCTGGAGCACCCAGCTGAGCAGTGCTTACACCACAGGTCCATGCATTGTCACTCCCTTTGCTGTCCTGCTGCTCCTCTGACAGGCTCACCAAGAGAGTGGCTGTGTCACAACAGCCCATGCTCCACACAGACGTGGCTCCTGCGCCTTCCTGAGTGAAGCAGCTTTTTCCTGATTGACCTTGGGTGGGGGTGGAAAGGGCATGAGGCTGCAGACACCAGTCCATGTGCCCTTGTCCTTCTGTGTGGTGGTCACTTGAGGTTCCAGCTCTTCACCTTTCTGCCATCTGTTTCATATAGGCCTTTCTCATGTTAATTACTAACCTACTTATTTGCTTATGAATAGGATAAATCATGTTTCTCCCTGGAGAAATCAAATGCTCCCAATCTACAGCTCCTTCAGAGAGAAACCTGTGCCTAGGCTCAACAGAAATAATTGCCTTTGCCCCAGCGTAATGACAAAGAGATAAGCAGTCTCTGTGGCCCAGCAGTTTAGTGAATCCATCTAACAGCTGGATTAGAGGCTTTGTGCTCCCAGGCTCTGCAATAGTTTCCATCTCTCAGAGAATACAAATAATTGCTAAGAACAAACCATGCTATCACAGTTGTCATATATTTCTTGGTTGAGTTATCAGCAATAACTTATCTATTATCCAGGGTTTATTGTTTTGGCACCTTTGGGAGACATACATGAAGCACAATGAATATAAATCACATTGCATTTTGACAGTATCTTAAGATTTATGGAGAAACTAAAGAGAAAACAGAACTATTTTGTATGTGGAAAAGATGGGAAAATTATTGATTCAAGATGTGGTTAGAATGGTCTCAGTCTAGTAAGACAATGGGAGATAAGTTTACCTTCAGATCTATGGAATAGTGACAGTGACCTGAAAATAGTAAAGGATTTTTAAGCAGCTTCACTGAAGTCAATGGGGGGCAGGGACAGAAGCATTTTTTATTTCCAAAGTCATGAGTAGACTGACAGAGAATGCTTTTGAAAATCCTGCCAATAATTTGTACTGTTTATAGCAACTTAACAGTGACAAGAATGTCTTTTCTATTTGATTTTAGAGGAAAAATGTTTGCCACCATAACAGCAGGAACGGATAAAATACAGGGAAGCCCTATTACAACCACAGATCTCTGTTTGACCCAGAGAACCTGCAGATGTAACACCACTAACATTTTCCATGAAAAACACTTGATTTCTAGTCTCTCTTGTACAGATTCTTTATTTCCTCCTGGGTTCTGTAATATGCTTCTAACCATTAAGGTGATTCTCAGAGCATGGAAGTGAGTGAGCTAACTTGTTATCAACTTTATTCAGCCCACCTGGGTCCTAGGCAAATCTTTCCATTTCAAATCAGATGGAAAATGCCTTGTGGCAGAAGGTTCTACTTCTGTTGTCCCAAGAGAAAAAGGACAAGTTGGCTGTCAGTCCTGCCCCTGGCTGCTCTCACAGCTCCAGACATTGGTCTCAGGAAACCATCTCTGATGGCAGCACAAATCTGCACCCTCAGGAAGACACAATTTATTCTTCCATTGTTGCCCCAGTAAGGTGTCACCTAGAATACCAGGATGATGTATTTTGATGAATTAAAATTTGATTCCCACTGAAAAAATGCCATTGTGATAAGACCTAGTTTGAAGCAAATTAAATTGCTTTGAGTTGGATTAATGCCTGGCTTGATCAAAAGTGGTCTTTAAAAAAAGAAAATATTTCCATCTCAAAATTGGTAATTTTATTAGGCCAACCGTAAACTTTCATTAACCTATATTTTAGAGGTCAGCAAGTTATTAATTATGCACATAGACATAATTCCTAATTTCTAAAATAGTGGCAAAATAGAGTTTAATGTAAAAAGCAAAATGAAGAGAGATTGATTAGGAAATTACTAGCAAAACAAAATCAGTAGAAAAAAATGTCTTAAAGAGGTGATTATCACAGAAAAACATAGTCCCAAAGAAAGAATACTGATGAAGTTTTAAGCATATACACTTCTACTTTCTGTCCTCTTCAATAATACTGATGATCAACAACAGAAAAAGTAGCATTAGGGATTTCTGACTGAACTCATGTGGAAGCAGAGGCAATACCAAGTACAGGACATCAAGCCCCAGGATAACAACTTGCCCAAAGGTTTTTGTGCTGCATGAAGCAAGTAGTTTAGAAACACAAGACTTTAAAAAGTGATGGTGACTGATGGTTCTTTTAGAGCACTATGCAACCAGACCTTTGATCATCATTAGCAGAAGACTTCTAAAGGGCAGATTTAAGCATCAAATATCACTTTGCCTACTCAATGGCAGTTCTATTTACGAGATTATTCCCATTATTTTCACTGTTTTATAATCTTCAGGTGTTATAGGAACTAAGATCTAGGCTCCCCTTGTCATGAAAGATAGGATCAGATGAGCTTTCAAGGTCTTTTCCAGCCTGGGGTCTTCTGTGATTCTGTTATTCTATATTTCTTTTTTTTTTATTCTTATATTTTAAGAGGTTCAGTTTATATGTACTATTAAAATAGTGAAATTCTTCCAAAAAGATTTAAAGATCCTGGCTGTGTGTCTGCACAGGTGAAACAAACATAGCATATGGAATAAATAACTCTTCTTTGTGTCTGAGGTAGATGAAGCAAATGTGAAGTTAAGGAAGGTCAAGAACAGACTAAGAAAGGCTGAGAACAGAACAACTGCTCTGAGTTCAATGTAATTGTTTTAATAAATGAGACAATTTGAAAAAAGGAGTAAAGTGGTAAAGGATTTAGAAGAGGACAGAGATCATTAGTCCTAGTGGAATAAAAAGAAAGACATTTGTGGAAGAGAAAGCTTAAAATGAAGGTTTTCTATTGTCTATAAAGCAAGTGGAATTATGAATTTTAAAGTTCAACTTTTAAAGGGGAACACGGCTCAGAGCTCAAATTTTATGAAAATGATTTTCCCAGTGCTAACCTGATCTTTATGTATTTTAGTGAGGGTGTGTTCACCTTGCTGTCTGCAGCTTGGTTAGTTTTGTCCTGATAGCACTATTCTCTACTTGATGTCATGATGAGGCACAGGACATTCAGAAGAGGACCTAGAAGAGGACAGTCTATACTTTCCTTTAGCTCTGTTGGCAAGTGACACTTACTGTGATGGCTGCAGAATGGTGTTGACTGATTCTAGCACTTAACAGGCATCACTGTGCATCTCAAAATACAGTATATTTTCCTACAGGCTTTGTCTTTCCCATGTCTCCAGTTTGCTAGGGATGTAACAATACACAAAAAAACTTAAGCCAAAAAAACCCTCTACTCAACCAACCAAAAAACCCAAATGAGAATAAGATATTTGGTGTTTTATCCTAAAGAGAGCAAATGCACGTATTTTCAGATACAGCCACCAACTTATGGTCCTTCTCTCTCACACAGGCACAGTGAAATGTTATTTCTCCTATATATTGGACTTCTTTAGCTTTTGGCACAGTTACATGAAACTGTGAGAGTTTTCTGGCTTGCTTTACAGCTTGAAATGTGGGCACACGACCTCCTTCTCATATATAACTGACACTCTTAGCAGCAGCAGAAGCCCTACTGAGAAACTTGCTCTCAGAGGCTGCCACACTGTGCTGGTGGTGACTAAAGCTCTGAAATATGTTTCAGGTGTGGTTCAGCGGGGTAAAAACTGCTTCTTGTCTTGTGCTGACCTTCTGAAAAAATTTTTCGCTGTTTAAATCCATCTGACAGTCTTGTCTAGTGGAATCAATTGTGCATCATCTCTACTAAAGCCAAAAATAGGCATCAATGTCTGCAGAGTGCCTGTGTTAAATACCTCTTATAGTCAGCCCTTATATCTTAAACTGAGGTCATCAAATATTTCACCCTGCACAGATGTAGCTCCAGCTTTATGTGCTCCCTTTATCTCTGCCCCTCAGTGTAAAAAGAGCTCAGGCACTGGGTAGCAGCCACTGATGTTACACTGTGTTGTCTCTGCAGCCCCAGTCCTGGAGGGTTTGCTGCAGGTGAGTGCCATCTCCAGCCATTCAGTCCCTCCTTTTCTTCACCCAGGTCACTGTAGCCTTAGGCACCTTGGAGAAAAAGAAATGGATGGCAGCCTTTGGCAGGTGTTGTCAGGCTCATCAGCATCTCACTACATCATTGAGGTGTTGCAAAGAGGACACAGAAGGAACTTGGATCTATCCTTACACATTTGGCTTGTTGCTAGAGAATAAAATAGCTAAAGTAATTAAAAACAAACCTTGATCTAAGACAACCCCATAAATTATCTTTTTTTTTTTTTTTAGAGGAAAAGCATATTTGTAACCCTTTTGATCAACAGTTTTAGCTACAATGACTTCATGGCCATTTGCTAAACTCAACATAATCTGTGCATCCCATAGAGACTGGGCACCTGTTTGAATAACCAAATCTTTCCTTTTTTTCCCACTAAACAGTACTAGGGATCTATGCAAAATTTGAGAGAAATGGAAACCAAGACCTATAAGAAAATTACAAACTTTTCTTAGATTTTAAAAAGAAGAGTTTCTCAGAGGGTAAAAATCCCAACCAAGCTTAAGCAGCATTTTTCAGGGTCAGCTATGAACTTCTGACACAAACACTGCCCACTTGCTTGTTCATCACATCAGAAAATCTTCTTTGTGGTGCAAACACTATATTTTTTAAGAAGTTGATGCTTTTTATTTACCCATGCCTGCACTAAAGAGATTTTTCAGTCTTTTTCAAGCATTTACTTACATTACATTCAAGCATTACTTACATGGTCTCGATTAATTCTCCTTAATTTTAGGGTATCAACTGAATTAAGAACCTAATGGCTTGAGATGCTGTGAGACTGCTAAAACTGTCCTCCAGATATTTTAATTTTCTTGTGAGGCCATGGAGGGGTCTTGGATGCCTCAGACACAAGCCCAAGCAAATCTGGAGGACCCCGGTTCAGTGTTGAAGGTACAGGGAGGAAGGAATGGGGGTTGAATGTTTTTGCTCTTCTTCAATAACCTTTTCCTTTGAGACTCCTGATTAACTCGGTCATTGATAGCAGACAGTGTTTTGCTTCTGTCACTGATTAAAGCAACCAATGTCATGTGGCCCTGGAGGAACAACCAACACATAAACATTTGTTCTCCTTTGTTACCTCTCTAAAAACGGGACTTTTCATGTCTGCTGGAAAGGAACATGGAATAGGGAGAAAGGGGGCAAAATTCAAGTGGATGCAGTATTCTAGAGACTTGTTATGTTCCTTGTAACTTGACTCTCTTCAGATTAAATAAAAGAGCTGCTAAGGCTACAATCTCATGTTGAATGTCGTGCATACCAGCCTGAAAACTTGTAACCTTTATTCAGGCTATGAATCAGATTGCGAAAGCGATGTTCGCATAACTAAACATTTTCCAAGATGAATGCCATCCGTGGCTGCTGCCTGCCTCAGCTTGCTGTGCTGGAGGCGATATTCATAGCATTGACCCCAGGAGGGGCTTGGAGGAAAGATACTCCCTAGCAGCTGAGGAATAGCAATAAGAGAATTTCATGGCATGCAATGTAATGTTGGAGCCTCAGGCCTCTGAAAGGAGGAAACTGTGGGGAATTTCTGTAATATTGGGTCCACTATCATTCTTTGTTGCCTGCATTTCCTTCCAATTATAAAAATTACCCAAGAATGGAATATCAGTAGAGCATTTCTGTAGCTTTCCTTCTGGTATGGGAAGGTTTGGGTCTCGTTGCCCATAATCTCATGTTCTGGGGGCAGTGCTCTTGTGCCTCAGGAGCTGTTAGCAAAGCCTTACCAGAAATATGCATGATTCAAGCATGTGATACAAGATTGCAAATGCAGTCCTGATGCTTTGGTGCTTCTTTGTGTCTGTTGTTCCTGCATACTCCCAAATGTTAGGATGCTCTTTGTTCACATTCCCTGTTCTTGTTGAGAGGGCAGGATGCAAGTACTTGGGGTGCAGTTGACTGCCTGAACTATGCTTTAAACAGAGGTCATTTGAGTTAGAGCTAGGTAAACAAACTGGCTGAGGCTGCTAAAATGTCCTTAAAATATTTGTTTACTTACTGCATTCCGATGGTGTGGCTTACACACTATCACATCTACTTTTGTCAGTACAGGAAGAAAAGAAAACCATTCTTCTCTGCGCTGAGAGTCTGGAAGCCAAGTATCTGTCTGGAACAGTCTTGAGTGGCCGATTTATAGACATCCAGAAATACACATTTATTAAGAAGAGGCAGAGGGTCCCATACATAAAAGTGGGGATTGCCACAGTGCCTTAAAAAGCAGAAACACAACACAAAACAAAATCATCTAGAAGACATTAATAGTAAGGTTTTAATCTGTTCTCTTAGAATTAATTGTTTTCCTTAAATAAAAAAAGGGTAAGGAAGATTCAATGTCTTACTAGGTATCAAGTTTACCTGTCTGAACACTATTTTCCTAATATTTGTGTTAGGATTTACATATCCTTCCAAGTACAACTATTTTTCTCCCAAAAGTGCAGTCTTTTGGCAGCAATCTCACACAATTTCATGAGACAGTGTATGTGAACATAAATTCTTCTCTTAAAATGAAGTGGCTCATCATCTTTCAATGGGAAGTTATGGTAGAAAACAATAAGAACTGATCTATGCATATGAACATTACTGACTACAAGATGGCAGACAGTCTTAAATAGTTCACCACTGTTCAGCCAGAGGGAACAGATGATCCCAGAACACTGAGAGAACTGGCACACAGAGGTAGAAGTCTAGTAGAAACCATAATAAATACACCCATCACGTTGACTGTGGTAGCTTTTGACTAGAGAATAACAAACTTCCGAGCTATGTTTAATGAAAGAAAAATATATGGCAGGCATCTACTGAGCCATTTGTCAGTATTCATGATTTCTGAACAATTTTGAAGAAAAACATACGTAGAGATGTGGAAGAAATGCAACAATACTTACCAAATATGGATTGTGAGAGGCTTATCTGGCAATATTTGTGCTAAGCTATTCCTGGGTAAGGGGAACGAACCAGAGCCAAACCATCCGGACTTGTCTAAAACATGCCTTTGGTCATGTCCTACATGGTAACTGAACTGAGATGGAGAAGATGGGGAAACTGGAAAGCAATCATCAGGAAATACTTCATCAGGAAAAAATGGGGTGTTGCTTCGAGTGGCTATCTATGGGGCTGAAAAGTGCTTTTTTATTTTACAGATATTGGTCATAAGATGGGGCTGATTTACCATTTTAGTTGATGGTCTTCCCATACAAAATGGGTGCTCACAAACTTTGCTAAAAACAGCAGGGAGTAGAGGTAGAATTACCTTCAGAAATAACATGTTTTAAAGATTAGGCACTGGGAGGTCCCCAGTGTTCTGATGGCAAAGTTTATGACTTTGAAAGGTCCAAATGCATGTTTTCTTTCTTGCCAAACTGTTCTCAAAAATGTAGTTTTGCTGAATAAGCTTGAGTTCCATGATACATTTACCTGCTCTTCTGCTTTCCTTCTTCAGCACTGAATTTTTCTTTTTCTCAGCTTCTGAGCGTTTTGAAGTGATTTTCATTACAATCATTGGAAAGGAAGACAAAAAAACCCATAAAAAAGTAAGAGGAAAAGCTCTTGTGTTTCAAGATAGTGACAAAAATGGTAACTGGCTCACTGAATTTTCCTTCACTTTTTGGCAGGATTATGGAAACTTTTTAAGAGTTAAGGCAGATTCCTGCAGGAAAAGGGAGCTCCTACACAGGGTTTCAGTTAGCTTGAGAGGATAATGTGTTCTCACTGATGCTATGCAAAAAACCCTCAACGTGTATCAGTAGCAGATACATGCCCTTGTTTGAAGGGAAAGGGTGCCAGTGAGCTCTGCTGCAAACATTCAGCTTGCACAGGGCCTTAGCAGCAGCTTGTGCTTGAGGAGAGCTTGGGGCGGGGAGGGGGGGTATCTTGCCACATCATCCAGCTCTCATGTAACACAGTTCCTGGACCTCAGCTGTGGGAAAACTAGTCTTTGGGGGTACCCACAGGCAGTCAGGAGGATTACACTAATCAGTGCCGGTGCAGGGGACAGGATCTGAGTCTCTTATTGAAGAACATGCTCAGGAAGAATCAAGGGGGTGTGTTTTCTGACTGGGATTTTTTAAGGGCAATTCGCCAAGCATTTCAGCAGCTAATTATATTGGGAGTTTATTTTTTGAAGTGTTTATAAGTGATCCAAAAAGAGGGAGGTTTGATTCTTCCACTTGACATGTGCCAAATATAATTGGAATGATCACACACTGGTCAGTCTGTGAACAAATTGGATTTGCAATTTTGGCAATCACTCGGCTTTTGAAATGCACTCTGGAAATCAGGATGGTTTGTTTCATGCAATGCTGACAGTTCGTGCACAAAAAAAGAATAGAAAAACAAGCACTTTCTCGCTAAACAAATAAGATCGAGGATGAAATTTGAATCTTCTGAAGTTGATGGCAAAATTCCCGTTGGCCACAATTTACCCCAAGTCTTTCAGCAGTGAACCTAGTAGTTCCTAGATTTGCAGAAAAAATGCTATGAAAAGTAATCTGGTAAGTTACCTTCTCTCCTTGCAAAAATTACCGTGTATGATCAAATTGACATTGTTCTTCTATAAACCCCCCCCTTACAGAAATTAGGAATCGAGGGAAGTCAGTATTTTCTTTAGGTCAATAACATAATGGCAAAGGAAATGTCTAAAAGTGCTTAAAACAAAGGCTGAGGACTTCTTCTGTTGTATCTTAAACATTCTTGAATCTGGTCCCTTAATTTTATCAGCCTGTCATTCTGAAAATCTGTCTCAAGGTCAGTTTTTTCTAGTAAATTCCTTACTTTTACTCCTTATGCACTCTCCCAAATTGTCCTTGTCCTTCCGTTTTAAAGTCTGTGGGGATTGCTATTTAAAAAGCTAAAAGGAGAAATGAGGAAATAAGCAATAATTTCTTGGTTTTAATATTGACATTTCATCTGTTGCACTTATTTATAATTTTAATTGATATATTTTCATTAATTATTTTTAATTTGATGATTCTTAAAATATATTAATTAGCGATTAAAAAACTGCAAGACTAAAATCTTGGGGGGAGGGGTGGTTAAATGATTTACTTTGGCCCCTAGTTCCACAAAGAAACCCAATTCCCCATTAAGTGTAAACTTTTATTGAAGTCCAGTGTGACTTCAACATCTTATATGTATTTCTCAATAAAAATGGAGTATATAACTAGATCTTTCACCTATAGAGCATCAGACTGTGAATTTTAGATTGCCACTGCCCTTATCAAGTAACATTTACTCTAGATTTTTCTATTATCAGCACTTTTGACTTTACTGGCAGCAAAATACATTGCTTTAGATACTTCTCTCTGTGTCAGATTCTTTCTAATTCAGACTTTCAGTTTCAACGATTATAAGTTTTTTTCAATGTAAAAGTGGATAAAAATTGCTTTCAAAACAGTTTATTAATCCAAATGGCTAAGAAAAACCTCCATCTTTCAAAAGCCAAGTTAGCTATTGCTTGGTTGCTGCCACTGACCAAGTTTAGCTTGTCTCAGAGCAAGACTCCCACTGAAATGGACTGAGCCATCAGAGTTCTGCATTTTTGAATGTCAGCCAAACTATACTCAAAATGTACTTCTTTCATTAATACTCTCCCTACTGTATATTATTTCCTCAGTAAATTTTATTCCATAATATGAAGTACAGATGCTCACTTAATAAAACATAAAAATGTAAAAGCATATTAAAATCTGTGGAACTCATACTAATGTTAGCATTTGAACCTCACATAAATTTGCAGAAAGGACCACCAGGTCATGTAAATAAACGAATTATGTTGATTTTCTGTATTTATAGAATCACTTGAGATGTCAAGATTTTCTTTGTGCTTCTTTTCAAAAAAATCTGGGAAGCTCGGTGCAGCCCCTGTATCACAGTAGTGATGTGCCACACAAATATCTACGAAGAAAAGTATCAATGACCATCTTTGTCCCTTTCTTGCCTGTGTACTGGATTTTGTATTGAGCTAAAAAGTGTATTTTTCTTTGATTCTGCTGAGTTGATGCTCAAAAGCAAGGGGGAAAACAAAAATTCCAGGAGAGTGAATGAAAATAAATAGGTGCTTTCACTTGTTTCTGTGGATTTTGGAAATCACATGCATCGGGGATAGGTGTGCAGAGGCCAAAAGGAGAACTGCTTCATTGAGCATGGTCCACTGCTGCTCACCACTGAATGCCTCTGACTGCTGTTGCTGCTGCCATTCCTGCTGTAGGCTCACCCTGCCCAGCACTCGGGGTGGCTCTTAACAATCCACGGAAAGGAAAGTTCTGCTACCAAAAATTACAAACAGCTTTGCCTGTGACACCATTTTTCTTGAGAGGGCTTTCAAGTTTTAACCGTATTTCTGGCTTCACAGACCAACACTTCACAGGTCTCTGTGCAACCCTTCTGGGGGGCCTCGCTAATGTTTGTTCTGTGCCAATGTTAGGCTTTTGGGTTTATCAGAAGAGAATAAGGAGAAATAAAAGGATGTTTAATATAATTTGGAATTCAAAAGAACAACAGACATCTCTTGCATTAATCCTTAGTTTATGGGAACAAATGGATTGTTCAGTTCTTCTGCCATCTTCCTCCAAATTTGCTAAAGCTGACTCCCAAAATAAAATGAGGCTGACGCATGAACCACAAAACATTTGGATTAATTAATTGGTGGTACCAGTCTTCTGATAGAAACCTTTTTTCACCCTCTATTCTACAGCTTCTTCCCAAGTTCATGCCTTTCCTTCCTTTTACTTGTCTAACCTCTCATTTTCTCACACATTCCAGTGTTGTCTGGCAGTGCCACTGCAGTTCCTCTTCACTGAAGCAGACTGATGAGACCATGTTAACTAGTTACATATTTATAAACCCTCTGTATTTATCTGGAATCACAAGATCTTCTTCCAGGACTTACCTATCCCTTGCTCCTTTCTCTATGTCCAACAAGACTTGGGCTTTGACTCTTCCTGCTCTGTATGCATAAGAAACTATCTGGGCAGTAATGACTTGTATGTCTCACAAACACTTACCAAGAAGCCTTGGTAAGCTTTTCATACTGTCCCAAGGACATTAATTTCATTTAGAATGTACAAAGTTTCAGGGAAAAGACCCTAAAAAATAAGAGGATGGCAAACACAGATACTTTTGAGCAAATAGAGAGCCCATTGCTGTTCTTGCTGATGGTTTCTTTTAATCTGTGATTTCCTTGGGGCTGTGGCTGCTATAACCCTATGGCTGTTGACACATTAGCCAGTAGCTCTGTAATTCAAATGCCCTTTACTTTATTCTAAACTCTTCAAATATGTTCAATGAAGCAGCTAATTTCTTAAAAGAAGAATGTCCTTAGGCATTCAATATAAAGCTCTCTAAAGTTAATTCCTATTGATTTCAAGAGCAATTGGATCAAACCTTTTTAGCATAGAAGGTATTTTAATGTAGGTTCCTTTTTGTTTTGTTTTCATTTTAGCATTTACTAAAGGACCACAATGGAAAAGCAGGAAAAATGAGCCTTTTTTTCTTGTATTTTCTTTTATTGGCAACAAGAACCTTCGATTCTGTATTTGTTATTCACGTGATATTTCTTTCCCCGGATATTTCAAATTAGATAGGATATGTAGCATCTGTGTACTCTCACCAGCAAACAGCCAGCACCCAAACTTGCTGAACAAGAAGGTGCATTTGCTTGGCCTGGTCTCCTGTTGGCTTTGGACCTAGTAAGCACAAACTGTGGCCATTTTTAATGTCCCTAAGAGAGACCTAGTTGCTGTCTGTTTGCTTTAGCGTAAGTCAGGCAGGTGATTAGGCAACAGTGCCTTTCTGAAAAAAACTGGCATGTTAGCAACAGAACCTTGCACAGAATGAGGGAGAGCTGCTGCATTTACCACTCTTCCCCCACCCTGTTCCCACAGTAAGGATGCTTATTTTTAACCTTTTTTTTTCCCTTTCCCACGTTCTTACTTCTTTTTGATAACATACGTATAATTGTGAAAATATAAAGGGGTCAAAGGTTTGCTTTTGGAGTGGTAGATGCCCAGGACAACTGGGGTTCATCCAAGACAGCAAGTCTTTAGGATACAGCTTCAATTATTGTGTGGGCACATACCAATATTACAAATAATTTGCTTTTACTTTCTTTAACACCATGGAGACCACAGGGAGCTCAGCCTGTTACCATGCTGTCCCTTTAAGTAAGGGAGTAGTCCAAAACCACTGTTCATAAGCAGTAAATTGAGTAGGCTGCCAAGGTACCAACGCAGAGAATCTAACAGGAGTGGTTTAGAAATAGACTTTCTTCTCTCAAACCTGCTCATGTTCAGTTCCTTCCATTTATTAGTCCTTGCAGTGTTTTAAATACGGGTGATCCTCACCTTGCACATGGAAAAGTGGTAAGGCTGGCTCAACCAAGAAATTGCATACAGCAAGTGGCAGACTGGGGAGCTGGATGGACACAAATGCCCAGCTTCTTTTCTCTTTGTCTGCTGCTTTGCCATTTTCTCAGCCTGGCAGCCTGGTCCTTGAGAACTTATGTTTGCAAAAGGGTGAAACCAAAACTTCATGTTCCTTTTTAGTGAGATGATGCTTAATTCTGTACCACGTCTCTAACATGAAAGCTGCATATAACTTCTGAATTTGGTAGTGTAAAAGACAAGGTTTTCAGACTTCGAGAACAAACTTAACTATGTTTGCCTAGAGAAGGCATAATTTTAGCAGTTTACATTGCCTTAGAAAATCATTTTATTCTTGCTCATAAGAATTTTTCTCTGCTGGTTCACTCCTTGGCCTCCTTCTGAGTACACAAATCTGGAAGTTTGTTTCATATTCAGGGACAAAATATACTTTTACAATAGAAAGCAACATTATTTGCATTGGTTCTGTTTTGGTTTCATGGGGTAACACTAGTGAAGGATATACACCCAGGCACTCAAGTTAAATCAGGCCTACATCATATCTGTACCCTGAGTTATATTTGGCAATGTACAAATATGTTGAAAGTCATGGGAAGTGAACAGACCTTGAAAAAATATGGACCCTCCAAATGTTGATATCATTGCTGTAAACTTTTTCATTGCTCTGGTATTTGGAGTACTCTACACTGTTTAATTTGAGCTATTAACATTCCAAATGAAAGTAGCAAGAACTCCACCATAAGTTTATCTTTCTTTGACTAATCTTAACATGCACCCAAGTGTCTGTCTCGCTTTCCAAGAACCACATGGTACGGTTATATTTCAGAAGCATGTTATCTATGCTGTCTGCTTTAGCCATTTTACTGACACTGCCTAAGTGGCCCCCCTGCAAGCACTTACCTCTCTCCAGTGACTATATAGGGAGTTTGCTCTTCTAATTTTTCTCTTCTGAATCAGAGCAAAATTAGATCTTACAGTAGACTTAACCAAACTATGCCAATAAGTCCACCAGTATCAAGTTATAGTTTTGATCCCTTAAATCTTATTCATGCAAGTAAATCAGCAGTGCTGTTTGTGGAGTGGAAGAGTAGCAAAGCTATGTTATTAAAGGTCACGAGACCAGAACTTCAGAACTTCTATGGCTTTTGCTCCACTTAGCCTTAAAATTCCCATGCTCAGCCCCGTCCCTCCATTGCTGTAGTTTAGCCAATTTTTAAGTAATATTCCCAGTACAATATAATCCTGAACTTCAAAGAAGGCTCTTTTTTTTTTTTTTTACAGCTATAGTGAAGTGAAAGCAGAGTTATGAAAATAAGCATAAGCTAATAATATAATAATGATGGAAAGGGCAAGACACGATATAATCCAATCAAAGAGGTTCACTCCGGCATTACTTCTTCACTAAAGACCACATATGGATACACACACTTGCAGAGGCACTCACTGAACTTCTACACAGAATCTACCCCTAGCTTACCCAGTCCCTCCACTTTATTACTGACTGATACACTAAAGCCTTTTGGCATTAATCTAAAAAAATTCAATGAGTATTTATAAAGAGATACTGAAGAACAGGATTTGAAAGAATCTTCTTTCTCTGCAACCACAGTTTCAGGTGGCTTCCATGTGTTTTCCTTTAACATTCAAATCTGACATATCAGTGCATTTTCTTTACTACAGACAATCACTAGACTGATGTATTGTTAGTGTAAGAAAAATAATGCCAGGTGAAGGAAAAAGGGAAGTACTATGATTATAAAGCACCCATTTACAGCTTACAGTATCTCTGATGCACAATTCTACTGCAGGGATTTCAATCCCTTTTTATTTCAGTAGTTAAGTTTGTTTTCTTTGAAAGACCATGAAATGCACAAACACAAACCCAAGGACAATATGTATGAAAATTACTGAAACACTGTAGGGTGAAAAAACTGTGGGGAACAGCAGAAGAAAAGTCTCAGGGGGCTGGAACACCTGAAAAACACTTGAAAAAAAATTATTCTTGTCAATCTAAATACTTCCTATTTCAAAGAGTTTTAAAAATGGGCAATTCTTGTGGAAGGGAGTGTTTTGTGGAAAATTCCATTCTGTTGAAAAAATGACTTTTGGCAAAAACAAAATCCACATCTATGATTTAAAGGAGCAGAGGATACCACATATCAAGAAGAGCATCTTCCCCTTTCAGTACCCAGAAACTGGGACACTGGCCTCCATATGCTTCTCAATAGTTATGCAAGGACAGTGCCTTGCTGTCATCATTTCATTTATGTAGGTCTTCACATGATATGTATAGCTGTTTGTCTGGGGTGGTGCTTAGTAGAATGTAATACGGGGAAAGGTATGCACCTCCTGAAGCATGTGTGGGATGAAGACTCATCTAGCTCAGGTGCTCAGAGTATCTGCTGGCCTCACCTGCTGAACTAAAAATCTGTTTAAAATATACCATCATTTCAAATAAAGTTAATTCTGACACAAAGTATGCAACATTCCCGTAATACTTTATATTTATATAATTCATTATCTCAGTTTGAGTTGGTCACCAAACTCCTTTTAGCAGTTGAAAGTAGAGGGACACTCACAGTATTTTTCACATTTATGCAAACTGAAAATTTTTGTAGTGAGAAAAAGATAAAGACAACTATAGACAACTTTAGAGAGTTAAATACAAATATTAGGTTTTAAAGGGAAGATGTTTTTTCAGGATGCCAGCCATGTTATACAGGTGTTTCTCTAAGATAAGAACACAAGGCTCAAGAGGACTGTACAAAATCCCCTGGAGAAGGGTAAAGTGAATACTTGGTGGCTGCTTGAGAGGACATGGGGAGCACACTGAAAGAAGGGAGAAAGGAAAAACTGAAGCCAGGCAATCTGACAAGCACACAGACAACACTATACACAGACTTTGCAGGACATACAAGCAAAGAATAAAGACTTGGGTAGGAGAGAGGAATAAATATTTCTTTGTATTTTAACCCTTCTCTGCATGTATCTCTGAATGATAAGGGATTGTTTGAAGAAAGTCAATTTCGCATGACTGGTCATAGGTTCTTAGATGAAGGAATATTTTTTTTTCTGTGTAAAATACAGTTGAGTTTATCTTGCCGTGTCATCTGGCAGCAACAAAGTGCAACCATGGGATTCAGTTCATTAATTCATATTAAAATGTGATATTCCTTGCTAGAAAAGGATGAGAGTTCAGATTCACCATGGAACCCTGGTTGCTTTCAAAAACTTTCATTTATCATACATTGTTTCCTTAGATTTTTAGGTTTCAAGTAACATTCCAGAGGAAGAATTCCCTTTTCTTTCCTTCTTCCAAAAATTACTGAAGTGTGTAATACATATCGAGAAGCCAAGGCACCTGGAGGCATTAACCACATTGTTCATGCTTTCTATTGACTCTACTTACCGCGCCATGTAAGCAAGTATAAGTATGGGTTGCAAAGAATGATTCTATCATGGAAGGTAGAATATTCAGTTCCCCAGGCACAAGAAGATATTGCATAATAAGAAGAGATCTCTCTAGTTCAGTAAAGAGTGAATTTGTCTAGTTTTTGAGCAGTGCACAGCACCATTACAGAAAGCAGGCATGGACCCTGATGACCCATTTCCAGGAGGAAGTGTGAAAATGGTCCTGAGAAGGACCTGGAAATTTTACTTTCTTCCAGGAAATTAGTTACAAAAATCTTCAACAATTTCGGAAATAAATTCTGATGTGTTGCACTGTCCAAAATCATCTTTCCACTGAAGCCAATGGCAATGTTCTTGTGGATTTGAGTGGCTATCAGATAAAGGTGTGACTGTTGATACAGAAGATAGTACTACATAATTAATTTTGAGCAAAGAGATGTCAGACCAGATTTGTTACGATGTTTGAATTGCTCAGATGCCATTGAACTAAGTAGTGGCAGACAGTGCTGTAACACTCTTCTCAAATAGCTGAATCAGATTAGTTGACTTAAGTCTTAAAGCCATTATATAAATCCTTGTGATCAACTAATACTTTAGATCACTTAAACTGATCATGTTTCTATGTTTAATTGAAGCAGTAGCCTCTCATATACAACGATTTTTTCATCCAAGGTTACATGTTTGCCATCTATTAACATCGACGATTGTTGGTGTAGCTTTTGCTACCCGCAGAAAACTTTGAAAAACTGTCATGGTTTAGCATAGTTTGAGTTTCCAGTTAAAGAGGGCTCCATCAGCCACGGAAGTGATTCTTTTGCCAAGAGGTGCTTACACCTTCCTCTAGACTCGACAGAACCAATCAACTGGCTAGTTTGAATATTGGCAACTTTCTAAGCCACTTAAGAAGCTTGACAGGCCTCTGTGATCCACATTTAAGAATGAACAAACCCCAGGAAAGCTCTCTTGCTTCCAGCTTTTGGACAGGTAACTGGGGGGCCTGCGGTGCGGCCCAACGGGGCCGGGCCGGGCTCTGCTCGGCGTGGCCCGGCCAGGTCAGCTGCAGTGCAGCTTGGCTGAGATCTCAGCCGCTTCTGCTCGCTGGACACCCAGCGCAGCCCCCTCAGTGCAGGCCGGGCCCGCCGGGAGACAGCCACCCCGGAGCCGTGAGGCCCTGTTCCATCCGCAGCCCTGCTCCGTGCAGGCGGCCCCGCGGCTCAGCCAGGCCGGCCCTCACCCAGTGCGGCCGAAATTCATCTGAGGCCGCTGCCTGGCAAAGAGCATGTGAGCAACAGCGATAAGCGAATTCCAGCTGCAAGGCCCGGGTGAGATTAACCCTTTTAGTGCTGTAAGATTCTCCAGAACAGACGAAGCCTGCAGACATCAATCCTCTCCTGAGTCAGAGGAAGAGGAAAGGTGAAGGCACGTGAAGAAAACACCATAGAGACACCAAAGTCAGTGAAGAATGGAAGAGATTAAACCCCGAGAGAGGAGAAGGAGGAGATGCTTCAAACCTAGAAGCTGAAATCCTGTTGTAAGGCTATGGTGATGGACTATGACATATCAGAGTACCCGTTGTAATTTCATGAAAGTATGGGGGGTGGAGCGTTCAAACTGCAACTGTGAGCAAAAGTACCTGTGCTGAAATAAGCACATGTTGAAGTAGCTGTGATTTGATGAGAAGCTTGAACAGAGAGAGATGAAAGTGATGAAAACCCTTGCTCCCAGGGGAGGAGGAGGGCCTCTGTTCCTGGAGCTGAAGATGCTCCCATAGATAGGTGAAGAGAACCTTTGCTTCTGAACAGCTCGTCCTTAAAATGGTACCCCAGTAGCTCAAGATTGAACCCTTGGAAGCAGTTGTGGGAAAAGCTGTAAGACGAGGGAAGGGACTCTCACATGCGAGCAGAGAACCAACCCAGGCGGCTGTCTTGTTGTGACATTGAAGCCATGAGAGAACTTCTTGTGGAGATGTCTCCATAGCATGAGCAAGAGAGACTCCTCTCCCTAAGTGAACTGAAAAAGATTATTATAGAGGTGGTAAACCGATTGAAAATCTCAAGGGTTGTCTTTTTACGTTGTCAGTGGGAGAAGGGAGAAAGGTGGGGGGAAGAGAAGTGTTCTGAAGATTTAGTCTGACCTTTTTCCTTCTTTTAGGTCTGTTAATAAACTTCTTTATATTCTTTTAAGTTTTGTGCCTGCTTTGCTTTCTCCTAATTCTTATCTCACAGAAGGAAAATAAGTAAGTAATGAATATTTTGAACTAAACCACTACACTTAATTGGTGTTTCCACCCGGTTTACGAACTGAACCCGCTACAAAAACATACAGAATCTATGGAAATTATGCATTTATTTAGGTGTCAGAATTTTAAGGCTTATTACTCTGCTGATTCCATTAACCTTTACTTACCTCATGGACTACACTGTTCAGATACCTTTTCTGGTATCTGCAGCTTATAGGATACTTTCACTAAAATGCAGAAAGAACTCTCCATCTATCTTGGAGGTGCAGGACTTGCTTTAAAAACACCCTGGGATTTGCAAGGGAAGAATGACTTTTTTTATCTCTGTGACAGAAATCCCAGCTGACAGCCTTGTTTACACTACAGAAAATAATGACTGCTGACAGTCTCAAGGACCACCCGGTGGGTTATTTACATTTGAAACATTTGAAATCAACTCTGTTTAGATAATGTTTCAGTTTTGACTCTGGTTTGCCTGCACATGTTGCTTGTAGGCTTTATTAAAGCTAGCACATCTCATTGGAACTGTAATCAATAATGTCCTGGTTTCATACTGTCATCCAGGATCTATTAACGTGGAACTGCTGAATTTCGTGTTAAACAATTGTTAATTTGGATTTTGGACCCCATTTGTTAACAGCAAACTCTTCATGTTTAAGAAAACTGGCATTTTTTAAATGTAAATGAATTAGTCTTTTTATTCTAACATTGTTCTTAGGAGAAGAATATAAATATAAATTTCTTATATTATAACATGTAACAAGAAAGATATTCCAGATTACCTGAGTTTCTTACGCTTGGAATATACACTGTTGTTAGATATCATCAACAAGTAGTATTGTTAAATTAAGAAAACTCATTTTGCAATGTATGATTTAAAAAGTTTTAATAAATAACAACTTTTCATGAGATCTGTATTATCTTCAGTTCAGGAAGTTCTCTTTCCAGCTCTTTGTTTTGCCAGGAATATTTCAAAATTGATCAAAGAAGAATAACTTGAAAGGTATTAGATTAATCTAACCCAGTTCTCTGAATACAAAGTTAGATAGATACATATTTTTAACCAGCATTTGTCTTAGTACCAAAAAAGGCAATGATGAAATAAGCAGATAGCTTGAGTGTGACAAAATTAGCAGCTAAGATTAATATTCCATATTAATTCCTATTACCAAAGTAGATATGAACTTCTGTTGCTGTTAACAATACCTGTGCCTTTCTTAGAGTTTTCATTCTTCATTCCCAGTGGCAGTGATCCATAGCTTCAGTTCACATTCCAGTTGGCAAACATTGGTTAATAGGATTAGAAATTATGTCTCCTTCCTTAATTTAGCACGTCATGGAGAAAAAAATCATAGTTATTTTTGAAATGCAAGTATAAAGGATTTGTAAACAGAGTTCATCCTGAGGGGTTCACTACGAAATGACATTAGGATGGCAGTTTCACGGAACAAGTTAATCTTCTGTGCTGCAGACTCCAGAAAGCACTCTAGAAGGCACTTCATGCAACCTACCTCTTTTAACTGACTGCTTTGGAAAAACAGACATCCAACCTGGGAGGACTCCTAAACATTTATGAACAGGTACCTGGAAGTCAATGGCACAAATCTAGGTGTGTTTTGAAAAATAAAAGTGCTCTTTGAATGACATGTTGGTTGGTGCGGAATACGCTTCCTCTCTACTTCAAGGCCAAGTGCAAGATCCTGCACCTGGGTCAGGGAAATCCCAAGCACAAGGACAGGTTGGGCAAAGAATGACTCGAGAGTAGCTGTGGGGAAGAGGATTTGGGGGTGTTGGTGAATAAAAAGCTCAATGTGACCAAGCAATGTCACTTGCAGCCATGGGGAACTAAGGCATCCTGGGTTGCATCACAAGCAGCATGGACAGCAGTTTTTGAGATATGGTTCTGTCCCTTTACTCTGCTCTTGTGAGACCCCACCTGGAAGACTGTGGCCAGCTCTGGGGCCCCAACATATGAAAGACATGGACTTGCTGGAGAAAGTCCGAAGGAGAGCCACTAATATGATCAGGGCTGGAGAATCTCTCCTAGAAAGACAGGCTTTGAGAGAGTTGGGGTTGTTCTGCCTGGAGAAGGCTCCAGGGAGATCTTAGAGCACCTTCCAGTGCCTAAAAGGGGTCTGCAAGAGAACTGGAGAGGAGCTTTTTTACAGGGGCATGCAGTGATAGAACAAAGGGAAATGGCCTTAAGCTGAAGGAGGGTAGGTTTAGATTAGGTATTAGCAATAAATTCTTTACTGTGAGGGTGGTGAGGCACTGGAACAGGTTGCCCAGAGGAGTTTGGGTGCCCCATCCCTGGAAGTGTTCAAAGACAGATTAGATGGAGCTTTGAGCAATCTGGTCTAGTGGAAGCTATCCCTGCCTATGGCAGGGGTTTGGAACTGGATAGTATTTAAGGTCCCTTCCAACCCAGGCCATTCTATGATTCTGATTCCGCTTTTGTTTTTTAGCATTTATCAGCCGTGCAGAAATGAATTCTACTCTATAGAAGGGTACCTCTCTGTATCAGAAGATAAAGCTGTGCTACAAGAGGAAGTTCTCTACATCATGAAATACTCCAATTTAAGCTAAGGTAGTGTTCCAAACCTTGAGAAGGCAAAACGAGGAGGTAGCTGTAGGATTTTACTTTTTGTATAGTAAATTCTTTTTTATGCAATCAAAAGAGCAATTGTGACTAGGAGTCTTCAAAAAGAAACTCTCTTTCCTTTGGCTGCCATGTTCATGACCAGACTCTAAGGGATCTATAGGAAAAGATGCTGCCACTCTGCACAGTAATCTGCCAAGCTCAGGGGTGCTTCAGACCTTAAGTTGTAACAGGCTTTAAATATGTGAGATGGCTTTTTAAAGTACAGAAGTAACTGACCAGAAGAACACACAGATGGTACACAGCAAAAAAATTCTTAGCATGGACTGATGCAAAGCAAGTATCCTTACTGTTAAGAATGTGAGCTACTGGAAACCTACATTAAGAGAACACATTGCTTGAGAGCGTGATGGCCACAGAGAAAATACTGATCGGATTGTTTTCAGAGTCTTATAAATACATCAATAATCTCTGTTTTACACTGCAATTTGATCACCAGTATGGCTCCTAGGAAAGCCAGGAGAGTAATGTAGATTTTAACATTTAATATACCTCAAGCTACCAAAAGAATCCCACAGATGTAAAATCAGCTGGAACAGGCCCAAGTATTTTCAGCATTCCCAGAAGGAAATAAGGGGTTAGTCTGAAAAGCGTGAAATCAGATATGCAGAAGGAGTGATCCAAAACACATCAAATAAAATCTTCGGCTGCAAAATCTTAAGACAGCTTGTCCTGGTTCACATTTGTAAGAATCTGATGGCTGACATGAAACCAATTAGAATAAGAGACTGATGTTTTGAATTTCTGGTTTAACTGTGGCCTTAATTTTGACATCAGATATGACAGAAGGAAATTGGGAAAATTAAAATACAAGACACACTCAAGGGAATACAAGGCTGAGAGCAAGTAATAGCCTGAGCCAGGTTTTAAAAGGTATTGGGCAGATCTAGTTTCTACAAAAAATGAGCACCACAGAATGTTTGAGACAAATTAGACCCAGTATTTTAACAGACATCACCTCTGCTTCAAAATAGTTCATTTTGAACCAAATTTCTGCAGTTGATAAAATATTACAGAATGGCACCTATTTAAGCAACTCAATACTTTAATAATCAAAAATGTCTCCCAAGCAGCTGGAACTGTCAATCTGTGACAATACATTTGCATCCAGGTGCTTTATTTATTTCCCTCAAGAGCATCATCTAAATTTATTGTGAGGCAATAAACTCACATTTAGTTGTCATTAAATGAGAATCTAAAAAGATTTTTAAACTCTTGGAGAAAAGGTTTTGACCAGCATTTGCATTTGGAAAATAAAATGTCTGAAAGCATAAAAGGCACTGCAATATTGTGAAAACAGAATGTTCAGAAACTCAGAAGTCTAATCATGTTTGTTGTGAGACCATATATCTGGTTTGACAGAACAACAAGTTTAATTTACAGGAATGATGTGAGAATTATGCTGTTAAAGCCATGTAACCAGTCTTTCCCCCCCCCCCCAGACTAACTGTGTGGTACAGCAGTTAGCATTACTGAGGTGTTTAGAGGGAGGCCACAGGAAGGTTAGGTTTAATTGCTTTGGACACTGTCAAACAGAGTCCTCGGGCATTCAGCAAGTCAGATTCTAATTTGGCCACACATAGCACAGGAATAGCACAAGACTGGAGAAGGATACACAGGTGGAAGAGAAGAAGGAAGAAGAAGAAACTTTTTGCTTCAAAATGTCTTAAACCATAAAATTAACTATGATTATTGCTTTTTTGAATGGAATTAATTGTATTCAAGTAGTCCATGGAAACACTTCATATAGCTAGAATGCCCTTCAGGCTTATATTATCACTACAGACAATGTCCTCAGGTTGGACAAACAAAGCAGCTCCTCATTCTTCAGCGAGGCAGATCTTCCTTGTAGCAGACAGCCACACTCAGCTCCTCCAGGCCTTGCCCAGGCTGCTTTCTCTGCCTGGAACAGACACTCCTGTATAAAACAAATTCTCAAGCCAAAGGCTAGAAATAGGCTTATAAGCATGTTAGGAGTATTTGCCTCTTCCAGAATGTCAAATGGAATGTGAACTTTTCCAGGTAAAGGCTCAAGAACCATTGAAGAGAACTCCAAAGTGGTGCTACCTATAAGCTTTATAAAGGCAGATGCAATGGCTCAGCAACGCAGATGGCAGAATTCCTCTGCAGTCTACAATTACCATAATTTTTAGTTTTCCTGTCAAAAACCAAATGTAGGTAAATAATTACAAAATGGAAAGCAGATATAGAATATGTGGATATTGATCTAGCACAAGGACTAGCACACATTAGTTTATACACTCCTGACATTTAAGGAACTATTTGCACTTAATATTAGATGAAATTAACTAAAAATCGTTTCCAAAGACTGAAGCTTACCATTTCTTTCTATTTATTTTTCTTACATTAGTTATGGCATGGGAAAAGCCCAAGAGATTTTCTTTGTAGTATTTCTAATTCAATTAAGAGCAAGAACCAATTAAAAAGTCAAATGGTTTCCCATGAACTTTTAGACTGAAGTGTTGAATAAATTTAGATTACCAATAAAAAATAATTTGATTTCAAAATGTTCTGGCCAAGTGTATTTTAGAAATGGATGCTTATAGGTAGGATGCTGTGTTTATATTTTTAGGTAATACAGACGAAAGGTCAGAATTTAAAAAGTTCTGTGCATCTAAGTACCCTCAATAAATCAACACGAACAGTTGAAGTTTAGCTCCCTTTAGATCAGACAATTCTTTTAAAGATAGATTGCAAACATGAACAACTTTTTTTGTCTTTCTTATGATCCTATAAGCATAGGCTATGCATAGAATTGACAGAAATGTATGGATTTAAGTCTCTAAAAATTGATTTGATCTGTAAAAATCTGGCTTCAAAATTTATACAAACATAATTACAGGTACTGTAGAAATATCTTAAGTTTTTAAAGGAGAAACATAGTCATTTTTCAGGGATATGCCAGTACTTATTCAGGAATTCTGCCTGCCATCCTACTCCCAATTTATTAAGGCAAACCTCATTGAGGAAGACATGCAGTTGGACTGGGCTTGTCCTTATCCAAACATAGATCCAAAATAACCACCCAGTGTGTGTGTGTGCGCATACAGAAAGAGTGAAACAGAACACTTGATCAAGAAAGACCAGCCTGAAAAGTTTTTGTGAAAGGCCTAACAGGAGTGTTAGGCCTGATATGAGAAGGGAGAGTGGGATTACATGTTTACTTGTTGCTGAAGACCTGGAGATATTGGCCATGATGGAACTTTACACCTGCACATAACAGAAATATTTTTTGGTCTGCAATGGTCTGCAAGAAAAAGAAACAAATGGAGGTGAAAAGTTTTGCAGTTATATCTTTTACCAAAGTAACTTTTAAAATCATGAGTTAAAGCTAAATTACTAGTAAATGAACAGATTTAAATGTATCATAAAGAATAGAATCTGAACACTGTGTAGTTATGGTTTTGGCCATATATTTAAAGTATCACAAACAAGCATAAAGGGACAAAAATTATGTAAGCTGCCAAAGATATGTTAGGAATCCCAGAATCACAGACTGGGTCAGGTTGGACCCAGTCTCACCACAGTGAGTCCTCTGTTCAGCCTGGAAAAGAGCAGACTGACGGGAGACCTCATTGCAGTTACAACTTCCTCATGAGGGGAAGAGGAGGGGCAGGCACTGATCTCTGTGGTGGCAAGTCACAGAACCTGAGGGAATTGCCTGAAGCTGTGTCAGGGGAGGTTTAGGTTGGATAATAGAAAAAGATTCTTCCCCCAGAGGGTGGCTGGGCACTGGAATGGGCTTCCCAGGGAAGTGGTCACAGCACCAAGCCTGACAGAGCTAAAGAAGCATTTGGACAGTGCTCTCAGGCACATGGTGTGACTCCTGGGGACAGTGCTGTGCAAGGCTGGGAGTTGGAATTGATGATGTTTGTGGGTCCCTTCCAAGTCAGCTGATTCTGTGATTCTATGATTTGGTCCAAGCTCCCTGCTCAAGCAGGGTCATCCTACAGCACATTGCACAGGATTCCACAGCCTCTCTGGGCAATCTGTTCCAGTGCTCTGTCACCTGCACAATAAAGAAGCTCTTCCTCATGTTCAGGTGGAACTTCTGTGCATCAGTTTCTGTCTGTTGTATCTTGTCCTACTGCTTGGCACCACCAAGCAGAGCCTGGAAACATTGTCTGACATCTCCCTTCAGATACGGACAGACATTGATGAAGTCCCCTCTCAGTCATCTCTTCTGGAGGCTGAAAGGCCCAGCTCCCTCAGCCTTTCCTCATAAAAGAGATGCTCCAGTCCCTTAATCATCTTTGTAGCCCCTCATCAGACCTGCTCCAGATGCTCCATGTCTCTCTTGTGCTGAGGAGCCCAGAACTGGACAAACCACTCCAGATGTGCCTCACCAGGGCTGAGTAGAAGAGCAGGATCACTCCCTGCAACCTGCTGGCAAAGCTCTTCCCAATGCACCCCAGGACACCTTTGGCCTTCTTGGCCTCAAGAACACACTGCTGGCTCATGGACAGTTTGTTGGCCACAAGAACACACTGCTGGCTCACAGACAGCTTGTTGGCCACCAGGACCCCAGGTCCTTCTCTGTGGAGCTGCTTCCCAGGAGATCAGCCCCCAGCCTGTACAGGTCCATGGGGTTATTCCTCCCCAGGGGCAGGACCCTGCACTTGCCTTTGTTGAATTTTACAGTTCTTCTCTGCTCATCTCTCCAACCCATCGAGGTCCTTCTGAAGGGCTGCACAGCCCTCTGGGGTACCAGCCACTCCTCACAGATTTGTGTTGTCAGCATATTTCCCTAGGAGGCACCTGCACCTTCATCCAAACCAGTAACAAGTTTTGGTAAATTAAAAGATACTGAGCCCAGTGTTGAACCTTGGGGGACACCACTAGTGACAGGCCTCCAACTATACCCCATGCCACTAACTACAACTCTTTGGAATCTGGTGTTTAGCCAGTTCTCAATAAACTGAAAAAGATTTTAAAAACAATTTTTTAAATCTCTGAAACCAGAGATACTATTTAAAATAGTTAATTAAAGTGGATGCATTAATTAAAATGGATGTGGAAGAAAGATCTTTTGACAATAGTTACACACTGTTTCTGTGCTGAACACAGAGTGCACAGTCCTAACTATGACCCTTCAGGAATCACCTTGCTCAAAATAAAGCCCATGAAGACTGACAGGAAACTGAGCCATGACATATAAATATAATCACAAAATAAATATGGAAAGTACTGTATGTATAGTAATTACTGTTGTCTGATTAACTGTGCTTTAACAATAAAAATAGTTGTTTTATATGCTGAAGGTAACTGCTTATAAAAGCAGAATGAATAATTGAACCTGCTCAACACACAGCAGAAGTACTTCACCTCTAATCTCTGTACCTTTTACTAAGTATCTATCTTGGGGTGACTTTATGGTGTGTATCCCCTATTGCCGTTCTATGCCCAGACATGATTCCTGTGCCTTTCTGTGTCTTTAAAACGGGGTGTGAGAGAAGGAAAAAAAGCCAGAAGAACTTTTCAAAGCAGTTTGTGCTCCAAGGACACAGAGACAGCTGCTGCTGCTGCTGCTGCAGGGCGGAGGCAAGCACCTTCCTGCTTTTCCCAGCTCTTGGCTCTTTTTCTTGGAAGAGAGAGAAGGAAACTCCTTTGTTTTCCTGGGACTTCGGTTTCTTCTTCTCTTCTGGACTGTTCAATAATACCAGAACACACTGGGTGACCTTACATCTCTGGCCCAGAGGGGCCTACGGCAAAAACCCAGCTCTGAAGAGGAGACACCACACCCACAGAAAGGACTCTAAAATCTTCCCAGGTTTCTCTCCACAGTGAGAGGTTTTATTATTTAGCATTATTCCTTTCCCATTGTGCATTGTGTCTGTTAAACAAATAGGGTTTTTTTCCTTTCACTTTCCTCCAAGGAAATTTTGTTTTTTTCCTGAACCTGGTGGGGGAGGGATGGCTGCAACCTGCCTTCTATCAGAGGATGTTCATTTTGGACGTTCCTCCAAGTTTGTCTCAAACTGGGACAGTATCCCATTGAGGGAATCCCATGGCTCCATAACTCAATTTTTCTCTTCCAGTACAGATTCCACTGATGCGGTGCTGCAGACATCTATCATCCCAACTCCCACTAACAGCTGGATACCAGGCACCTCATAACTCATTAAATTATGCCAGAAGCACCATCTTCTTCAGTATTTTTCTTCTGGATCTGGTCAGGCATCCTGTAGCAAAGGAACACATAACATGGATTTTCATTGATGGAAAACCTCTCTTATCAGAACACGTTTCATGGGTGACTCTGTGCATCTCTAGGTTTTTGTTCCTAGACCTACTGCTGAGAACCTGAGATACCAGCTTCCTTAGGGATCTCTTAGTTTACTGAAATGTGCAGACTGCCTTTTACTGTAAAGTGTTTTTACTGTAAAAACCCTTTTGGAATTAGCCTAAGCCCACTGATCTGAGCTAATCCAGCCTGTGTCAATGATGTTTGGAATCAGGCAGTAGAATTCTGTAAGGTTTGGTTCTGACAACCAATGCCTTTCTTGAATTAGGCTAATTTGCTGAATATTCTCTTTCCTCTATTACATTTAAATGAAGTAAGACACATTCCAGTTATAAGATATCCTTTCCATTTAATATTTCCTCCTCAAAATGCAGCTTGGATTTAGCAATTAATCAGTGATATCCTGCACAGTCCACAGATATCATGAACACTGAGATTAGACAATCCTCATTTTCCCCAAACAGCTAGGACAATCCAAGAAACTGAATTTACATAAACAATAAAAAGATTTTACGCTGCAAGTTCATAAATTCCAACAGTTTCATGGAAGAAGACACTTGAGATGAGTTAAGAAGCTTTAACAACTCTACATAAAAGCAAGTACACTGGCTGAAAAAGCAGCAAGCATTCTGGAAATGACTAATGAAGTATTACAGCAGAATACTGCTAGTGGATGCTTCAGCTTAAACTGTGTAGCTACAGTGCAGCAACAGGATATCATAAATGCAGGAGTTATTCTTTGTGAATATGTGACAATATCAAGCTTCTGGGACTATCACACTATTAGAAATCCTGTTCACTGAGTCCTGATAGTGGCTTATTTGGTGTTTTCTGGCTTAGGAAGCAATAGATGCAGTCTGTCAAAGATAGGTAAACACAGAACCTGCTTTCGCACCTCAAACTGGCAGATGCTACAGCAGTCCTTCTAAAAGCATAGTGTGCATTTCCACTGCAGCTACCTGAGGTTGTATAACTCTTTCTCACTAGCTAGAAAATATTTACTAAAAAAACATGTGCAAGCAGTGTGGATTTGTTTGGTGGTGGTATCTATTTGAAGACAGGTCTCTCTCTGATTTTTTGAGGCAAAGCATATGAAGGATTTTCACTGAAAGGCTGTAAACACATTTGACTCTGGTTTCAGTCTCTTCTGTCTCATTTTGAGTTTGTTTATCAAAATGTATTTTGGCTGAAAGAAATCCAGAAACTTTTCCCAATAACTAGAATTCAATAACTTCCTAATGCTAAGTCTTCATCTACACTGGGCTTAGCCTTACCATTACCATTCAGATGAGATAACTTAAACCTAAAGATTACCTGATAGATTAGTGGATCATAACAGATCAACTATGCCTTGGTTGCTGGAAAGATCATACATACTGATTTTCTGGTCCTCATGGCACAGTTAGAAGAAACAAGGACTTAATACATTTTCAAGTGGGGAAAACCTGAGACTGATGGAACATAATTATCATTTTGGCATTAACTCCATATAAGAGGCAAATTCAGGATATTCAGCACTGAGAAGGAAACGAAACTGGTTCTAAAAAACTCAAAATCTCATTCTCACTTCTGCTGTGATTTGTCACATCAATTTTAAAAGCAGTATCTGTATAATAAAGTTGATTTAAAAATATACTCAAAATGAAGTTGAAACCCAAGAATGATGGTGCTATACATTACTATCACATCTATCCTACAGAAATATCTTCCCTATATCATCCCTGTTATAAATGTACTCTACTCACTCTGTAGTTTATGTTGCTCTTTTCTTAAAGATTAAACATTAAAAAAGTTTTAAATGGGAAGAAGCAGGAAGGATTCAAGCTCACTTGTGAAGCAGAAATTTCTCTATTTTGTGGATAGAGAGACCTGTGGAACAAGTTCCTACAGGAATCAAGGATAAGCCTGTATGTTTTCTGAGGGACTATTCATGCATTTTACTAAACAAACTTTCAGAAGTGCTTAAATTCTCCAAAGATGAGGGCAAGACAAGCTATCAGAGAAGCTGAACTGCTTAATTGTCACAGAGTTGTTTTAAAAAAGATCTTTGTGTGCCTAACAATGAGAAACATTACAGACCAGATCTAAAGTAGTTACTAAAAAACTGCAATATCTAGAGTGATTTTTAAAACCAAGTATGAAGGTGATTTTATCTGCCATACCTGTGAAAAAACATCCATATTTACCAAGTAAAGAACTCTGACTCAAACATGGTTTGAAGCAAATTTAAGAGCATTTATTACGGAAAGAGACCATAAATAACAATTTAATAGAAATGAACATTTTTTCAGCATGTCTAATTCTAAACCTTTTCCTTCATGTGAAAAATTAATCCATATACTAAGACAGAATTGAAACTATACACAAATCGGATTACTTTTTATAGAGCAACTTGCTCAAAAATAATGCTCTTATAAATTGACTATCACCTACTGTTTACTTAAGAAATAAACTTAGGGGAAAGTTATGGTCATTCAAAGCATTTAATTTTTTTTTTTTTGTTAGAATAGTATTGATCAAAAATCTCATTTTAATAAAATCTGAAAAATTAAAATATATTTTTGAGTGTAAATATATTACTGCCTCAACATTTTATTCTGTACAAATTCAGTTGTTACTTATGGCAACATAATTGGCTGGAAAGATGCCAGTTTTTCCTCCTATTCTTCCTTCCCACCAATCAAATTGGGAATTTGTTTTAGTTGTCACTGTGATTTTGTCTCCGGCTTTGAAAGTCAAGTCACCTGGCTGTTGTCCTTCAAATGAATAAAGTGCAGTCACTTCTACTGGATCACTCCGAGAGTTATCTGAAATTAAAAATATTAAATAAAAAGGAAATTACTAAAAGGAAATTACTAGTGTCAGCACATACACTAAGTTCTTAAGCAGAATATCCTTAAATGACAGTAGAAAAGGGTGACAAAGACACTAAAATAATCTATGTGAGCATATAAACCACTAATGAAAAATCCCCTCCATTTCTGCTACATTCTTAGGTAAGAGAAATTTTAATTCCAGCCTAATAGTACAGTCTATTTAATAAAATTAGACTCTGTACAAAATAAAGATCAGCCATTTTTCTGTATGCCTCGTACAGTCAAAGACAGTGGCAACAAAAGTGGTGTGTTGAGGAAAGCATGAGTGTTTCCTGAACGACTCCTGTCAGAGCCACTGCTCAGATTTGAGTTTTGTTTGTGTTCTTTGTGACAGCTTCTTCATAGAAAGTACAAAATTCAAAGGAGAAAATTTGATTTTTTAATCAAAACTCAGGATATAAAAATACAAAATATCCACAGCACTTCCCTTCTTGTTCCATAGGTTTTGCAGTACCTGGGATTTTGGTGTATCTCAGACGTTAAACAGAACACACAAAATGTGCCAGTGGAAGGAACAGATTAAAGTTTGATGTACTGGAAATGACTTGGTTTGTATAGTAGTATTTTTGGCCACATATACAAATGGCTTTTATTTTCTTTACACCAATCTCTTACATAACTCTTCTTGTCCTCAGCTGGGGGTGGAATCATGCCATGAGTCTTCTCAAATAGTTTTAAAATTATGAAAATCTCGGATACTATTATTCATCCTCTATTCCTGTAGAAAATTTTTAGCCAATATCTCAATGTTTATTACCACTGAACTTTTAATCTGAGTATCTTCAGTTTAATAATAATTATGTTTTCTCTCAATCCCTTCAACTGTCTGAGTTACAGGAGGTAGTTGCATTAGATTACTGTTGATTTAGAAAACAGTTAAATCTCTCACATGAGTGAATCTAAAAGTGAAAAATGGAAGGTGCAATGGAAGATTAGTTAAGAGGAAATAATGTTTACACAGACAGGTAGAGAGATTTCAGGATGTATTTCTCATATAGACATGATGGCTGCATAAATGCTCAAGCATGCAAGATTAAAGGCTTTTAGCATTAGCTGCACCTTCTTGCTGTCAAAACTGCTGGAAAAGGGGAAATCCAAGCTCTCATTAGTCTACACATTGCAAGCGCAGAGCTAGAAAGGGTGGTGAGCAAAGCATTTATACAACGTTTGCAGTCTGTCTTCAACAACTGACAGACACAGATCTTTTCTTCTGGTTGCTTTTTTCATTTCAAAAGAAAGAGGAAAAATTCTTTTTCCTTAAGGCTCATAAACTGTAGCCAAAAGAGGACAGAGAAGAACAATGGACCACAAATGTATGCATAAACAGCACAGGGCTTTTTTCCCCAGCATCTGTCAATATATATGTTCATTCTACAGGCCAGTGCTTTCTCTTCATGATCTGAACTTTTAGCAATCATCAAAGAATAACACAAAATTATTTTGCCATGAGCTGGGAGAGATTTGATTGCAGAGAAGTCAAATGCTGTCTTTCTTGATCACACAATCTCTCTCTCTTGCTATCTATAGTCATGATGTAAAGCCACACAACACTATTTCTTTTGATGTGAAAATAAAACCATGATTATCAGGTCCATATCTCAATCAGTTACTCCTACCAAAAAAGGCAGCAATGCAGCTTTTCTAAATAGCTCTTTTACTGTCACATCTGAAACCCTGATAGACTGAATATTTAGCAATTATATGAATTTCCTCCAAGAATTCAAATATTTGATGTACTTGGGATGACATGATGTGCTCCCGTGCACAGTGTGGTTTGAAGCTAGATATTTTGATTGAGGAAATTGCAGAAAAACCCACAAAAGCAAAAAAATCAACTTTTTACTCCTAGTATTAATTGAAGAATAGTCAGAAAATACTATGGCACTTTAGATGGTATGGCATGAAAATAGTTATGACTCAGTTGCATATAAAAAGGAAGAAGGGTATGTTTTACCCCTGTGCCACATTCAGGCAGCACACATGGGTAAAAGTTCCTTTTATACATCACTGTGAATGCAACAAATTCCTATACTTTGAGTTCTTAAACCTATGTGTTTCCATCACCTAAATGAATAGTCACTCAAAGAGAATCGGAGTTACTACATAATTAAAACTTCCCCAAATATATATGGAAAAATTAGATATTTGACAGAGCAAAAGAGAAGACTGAAAGTGCTAAGTGATGTGAGAGCTTCTTCTCATTACATTCAGAAGAAGAGCTGTCAAGACCACTATGATATGCTGGACTCATAGCAATGGTAGTAACTAGTAGTTACCACCTCCATGGCTGAACCTGCAATAATACTGAAATTCCTCTTACACAAACTGTTGAGTATTCTGAAATTGGCTCTGTAAAAGTAGGAAGAAAAATGAAACGAGGCACAAATTAAAGCATGAAAAGGTGGGAAAAAAAGATCCATGTGTGAGATAGCGAAGGGTAGGAAGTATATTCAATGCACCACAACCATGCCTCCAATTATTGTTTGCTCTATCATATGAACAAAATTGTTTTATGTGTTTCTCTTCCCAAACCTTTCCAAACATAGAGAAACCTCAAAGCACGACAGCTGAATATGAACACTCAGTTCCGTGTCCTTGCCCCATTTGCTCCCTGCAATCATTTAAGAGCATTTTTCAGCTTTATTCCTGTCAGCTCTTTCATAGCTATTTCTACTTAATTTTCCCTAGCAGTCTTTTCCTATACTATAGTTTTGTTTGCTTTTATTTCTCATAAATATTCCAATTTCTGTGCTTTAATTATGTAGTCTTGTAGCACAAAGCAGACAGAATGCATATTTCTTGCCTCCAGAGTTCAGCATCCCATGCTTCATACCTATATGGGTCATCCTAACAATGAGGTATCTTAAATGCATGCACTATTATGAAACCTACTGCACAGACTATAACGAGGATCTATTTCATGTTCTCCTTTCCCAATTTCAGTTTTATATGAAAGGGTTTTAAATAAAATTGTTACATTCCACATGAAGATTGCTGAATGCATATACAGAAACCACATTTGCAGCTCACACAAGATGGTGCTACAGTGCTACATACAGCATATGATACTAAAATCATTGAGATTAATGAGTATGCACACTGCAAGAAAAACAAACTACATCGTAGAAAATCCTTATTTGTTATTGGTATTTGAATACACACACCACACTTCCACAAACACGGTGATCAAAACAGAAATATAGAAATTTTGGTTGAAGATCAATTAGCACAGTAGCCAACATATATATTCAATGCTCCAGCATACACAGGCATAGCATACGCTTGACAGCAAACTTCTCTGACCACAATATCCTCTCATTTTATTCATCTTTACATACCAAAATGATTTGAAGATTTTGTGAAGGAACACTGCTACAGATAAAAGACTTGGAGGGGTATAAACTAGAGTGAATTTATGGCCTCTTGGGTGTGCTACAATACAGCCTCAGAGTGAATGAAAGAGCAATAAAACTATTTTTAATTATGGCACATTTATCGCAGAATAAAAGCATTTTCTGTAAAGTCTCTGTAGAACAGATGCACTGTCTACACTTCTCTGACTCAGTTAAGAGGCCAGCTGGCATAGACTGGCCACACACATACCAGTAAACACTGACCAGAGAGAAAAGCCACATGCAAACTGCCTGCTGGTTTCTATACCAGAGTAACAACTGAACCACATCTTGGAATTATTTGTGAAAGTGGAAGGTGAGAATAATGCCAAGGCATTTTCTAACAACACAATCACATAACTAAATGAGTTACAGTGCTTGGGCCCATGCCTTCACACTGTTTAATTTACTAGTAAATAAAATAGCCACTATTCTAATGTGAGCTTATAAAATATTAGTAAAGCCATAGGCTGTTTCTAAGACTAGTTTTCAGAGAAGAACAGTCATTTGTAATCATTTTGGCTTAAGCTTATTAGACTTTCAAAACCCAAATCTGAGTTGGAACACAGAATAGTTGGAACACAGTTCAGCTGTGGGCCCCAAACTTAATTTTACTGGCATAGATGCATATATCCCCCAGCCACCAAATGCCTGATGCTGAACAGCTTGCAGAAGATGTGCTGCTTTTGGCCATGGACACAGCAATAAAACTGAAGTAAGTTTCATGTACTTGAGGTTAGTGGTGAGATTGCTAAACGTGCACTTTGCAAGTTTCACTAATTGTCAGTAATTTGAGAACTAGCATGATTTTGTGGGTCATGTGTGCACTGATGTCATGGTTTAATGCCAAATGGTGACTAAGTACCACACACACCTGACTCCCTGCCCCCCCTCAGTGGGATGCGAAAGAGATCTGGAGGGCTATAAGTAAGAAAACTCATGGACTCATGGGTTGAGATAAGAACTCAAGCTGTGTCCCCCCCCCCCAACCTCTTGTGCATCCCCAGCCCACTTGCTGACAGTGCAGCATGAGAAGCCATTGAGTCCTTAACTTAGGGTAACCCCTGCTCAGCAACAACTAAAACAGCAGCACATTATCGACTTTATTCTCATCCTAAATACAAAACACAACACTACTAGCAATTAACACTACCAGCTAAGAGGAGAATTAACTCTGCCCCAGACAAAACCAGGAAAAACTATATGATAGAAACTATAAGTGAACTAACATAAACTATTACTGCTGGTTTTGGGTTCATCACAACCATATTAAAGAACTTGCAGAAAAGGGCCCTGTGACTCAATTGTCACCACCAACAAGCCTTCTGATCAAGAGGACTGATCACTGCCACTGTGTTCTTGTTGCTGACTGTCCATATATTATGCACTCTTTGTTAAATATCTCCTTTGGTAAATGGACTGCCACAGAATGTTACAAGTCAGATGAGTCTCCAGCAACAGAGATGACAGAAGTTAGTGCAGGCACAAAAGCTCCACCAAAAAGCGCCAGCTTACTGAAAAGCTGTAATACAAGTCTCATTGTTTAAATGGAGACCTAGAAAAATAAGCAACCACATGGACCCTGTTGGTGCAGAAGTAAGAGAAAATCAACAAACAGACAAAATGATGGAAAACAACTAACAGATTAGGCAGGTGAAAAAATCTGTGCTTTTGAAAATAAACATATCAAGTATCAGAAAGGTTTAGTAAACTAATACACTGTTCAGAGGCATTGAAAGGATCAGGTATTGCTCATAGGTTTAGTATGAGAGATGTAAGCAGCAGTGAACAGACAAATATTGGTTCTTTACCCATTATGGGCTTTTGCTTGGAAAGGGTTAGTATTGAGTTTATATTCAGAGTTCAGGAAAGAATCCAAAGTAGGTTAAAGAACTAGGTCAATTACTGGGCCCCATTGCAAATCTGAATAAAAAATGATAGTGTCCTTAACAATGAAGACATGATAGGAAATTTTAATGCCCACCTTAGAAAGTGGTATCTGCTAAGATACCACTGTGAGTGTAAATACTGCGTGTATACATTTATTGGTTACACTAAAATGCCTGAAGGATGTTTGCTCCAAATTGTCATATTAAAAAGGAAGACTGTCATCAGGTTCCAACCAAACTTGTTAAAGAGGAAGACAACCATTAGCTTAACTCAACAACTATAGATGAGGCAATGCAAAGAAGGCAAACAGTATCCCAGGTTGCATTAGGCAAAGTATTGACAACAGGTCAAGGGAGGTGATCTCCTTTACTCAGCACTGGTGTGGTCACACCTGGAGTGCAGAGTCCAGTTCTAAGCTTCTCAGTACAAGAGAAACAAGGACACGCAGGAAAAAATCCAGCAAAGGGCCATGTGGAACCTGAAGGGACTGGAGCATCTCTCTTATGTGGAAAGGCTGAGAGAGCCTAGGGAAGAAAAGGCTTATCTGTACCTATAAATATGTGAAGGAATGGTGAAAATAGGGTGGAGCCAGGCTCTTGCCAGTGATGGCCAGTGACAGAGGCAATGGCTACATACTGAAACACAGGAGGTGCTGTCTGAACATCAGGAAACACTTTTTTGCTCTAAGAGTGACTGAATAGGTTGTCCAGAGAGGTGATGGAGTTTTCATCCAAAAAAAGCTGTCTAGACCCAGTCCTGCTTGAGCAAGGGTGTTGGACCAGATGATATCTAGAGGTCCTTTTCAACCTCAGCCATTCTGCAATTTGGTGAAAAACTTCAAAGAGACTTTTGAAATAAAGTTACCTGAAAGTATAAAAGCAGTATGAAAATTTGTATTGTAGGCAGTTTGGACTGGAACAGCTGTAATCAAAACCCAGTTTGATACCAATGGAAGTCACATTGTCAGCATCATCTGATGGTCAGGCCAGACAGAGCAGACTTCCTGTCAGACACTGACTAGCCTGTATCCAGCTAGGGGAGTGCCAGCATGGAGCACTCCTAGTAGGAACCCGCATCCCTCTGAGGATGCTTCCTGGCAGGGCCTTCCTGTCAACATATGGCTCAGTGTGTTGTAGGGAGTTGCACTGGCACACAAATCAGTTTAGTCTAGGACTGACAGAGTGACTAGGGTTACTGTTAAGACTTGGATCAGAGTTTAGTAAAATAAGGGGCTGAAGAGAAAGATTCATTGGTGGACAAGCAATACCAGAAATGAGGTGAGGCAGTAAATGGCCAGAGTAAGTATCTTACAGGTATGTCTGCATTTGCTGTGTTCCTCAACTGACAGATCTAGATCTAAGAACTAAAACATAACACTGGCTCCTTGCAAGACAAGTGAAAAATAGAAAAGAGAAAAAATTGTCTTATGGCTTATTCCCAGCTGTATGAGTTACTGCTTTACAGTCAAAGCCAGCTTTTAGGGTGGAACTAAAATAATAGTATGGAATCCAGACAGTAACAGTTAGTCAGCTTCTGCACTCAGTTACTAGGGGTCTTACAGTCCCTTCCTGCTTTATAATGCCTTCAAGAAACCTTGAAATGAAGGGTGGATCTGTCAGGGAGTGCTTTTGGTTCTGTTTGAGCTCAAGAAGCCTCAAGGTTTATTGAGCTATATTTCAGGTAGGATTTGAGTAGGGGCTACAGAAACCAGAGAGATACATTTTCTGCTGGATGCAGCATATTATACATTAGAATATGAAAAGCAAGGGTGGGCAAAGGAAATGGCATGTAGTAAATTCTGAAGGCATCAGGGTAACTACTAATGACAGGGATAGCTTTCTGAAGTAGTGTTAGGGCTCATGACAGGAGGAACTAAAGATCTAAAATTCTGACTTGGGGAATGCAGCAGCATTGGGCCATGATGATGCCTAAAGGCAGACAGAGAAATGGTTAAAGTTTAACTTCAAAGTAGGTAGGTGACCACTAAGTTAAACCTGTAATACTAACAAGACTGAGGTGAAAGCTGCATCTGTCAGGGGGTGCTTTAGGTTCTGTCTGAGCTCAAAGACATACTTAACATGAGAGCCAGTGGAGGAATGTAAAAGATGAGCAAAATGATAGGGCAGGAAATTAACTTTGAAGCAAGAACTGAATCTAGATGAACGTAAAGAAATATTGAATTTGCAAAGGTCAGAGAGAAGGATGTTGCAACAATTGAATCATAATAGGACAAAAGTGTGGACAAAAGTGGAGACAGAAAGAAAAGGCTGCATCTTTAAAATGGTATTCAGAGAACATCTATAGGCCTCATTGCTCTTATAGTGAAAGTGAGAACTTCTAAGAAATTCAAGTTGAAGAACATGTGAGCTCTGCAGGGGTCAGCAAGAGGAAGTTCCAGATTCTACTTGACAATTTTTATCTTGAATTCTTAATTAGTTGACAAAAGAATACTCGAGTAAAGGAGAAATAGAAATAGCTCTTTGCAGAAAATGTTATCTAGCAAATTAAAAGGGACAAAGGACAGCTAGCTGGGAAAACTTAGCATAAAAATAGACGGCTGAATAAGGAAGACTTCTCAGTGACACACTCAAAATATAGATGTAAAGGTAATTACAGACACAGCCCAGCAATAGAATTCAGGGATCACAAGTATTACCAAATAAAACAGAAGATGTATATTAATCTAGCAGGTTACATACAGAAGGATGAACTACAATTTCTAATATGTGGTTTTAAACAGGTCTGAGATAACCATGAATGAAGAAATCAGCAAATGAAAAATGGGAGGGAAAGGAGAGCAGAGAGCACTGAAGGAACTGGAAGCCATAGGAAGGTGAAGTACAAGAACAGGAGAAGCATTAGCAATGTAGTAGAGCCACTCTTGTAGCTGAAGGCTGAGCTAAATGTAAAATATGTGATAAAGCTATACAACACAGAGCTAAGGGGTCAAATCCATTTAGAAGAATCTTAATGAAGTTACAGAAACTAATAACAAAGATCAAGAAATTAAGGGAATGTGTACATAATTTAAAGAAACTTAAATACAGAGAGACAGATTTTGAAAATGAATGGATGTATTCCATATCCCAGAACTCTAAACCCAGAACCAAATTCGAATTCAACATAATACAGTACTGAACACAGATATTACTCATTAGTTTGGTAATCATTAATCCACCAAAAAGTCATTGGTTCCATAAACTGCCTTAATATTAGTGGGTTTTTTAATATTAGTTATTTTGAGAGAAGCCTATGTGTACAATAATGGAACCTACTTGAAGGTTACAAAAAGAAAAAAAAAAAAAGGAAACTAGCAAACAGAAGACTAGAGGGATGAAAAGTTTAGAGGGAAGATAAAGATGTCTTTGTGATTAGTGCCTTGATAAATACTAGATAGAAAGACGATAAAAAATACTAGCACATGATGTAAATGGTGCAGCTGTTTCCAAGAGACTAAGGAAACAAGCCTAAAATTTACCTGTTGATATTAATTTAGAAAATAATTAAGAACAGCATTAATCAGGTTGAATTCAAAGCATTAATTATGTACTGAACCACTGATACAGAGAGAGAAACTGGATGGCACGTTGTCTGATACAATGCTAATTCTGTGTTGCTCTTTTCTCTAAAGAATTATGAAGCTGAAACTACTAAAGCCTCAGTGATACAGCACATTTCTTCAAGAATGAGACAAATCCAACATCTTGGTTATGTATGATCAGTCATACTGGGGAGTATCTACCTTTTACTATATCTAAACTTACCCTCTTGGTTTTCATTATATTTTAAGTCTATTTCTAAACCATTACGTAGAAGAGCAGCTAAGAAAGAGATATAATTTCTTACGTGAATTGCATCAGGGATAGTCAAAGAAACATTGCAAGGGAACTGAGAAGGAGGTGTGGCAGAAAGATGTAAGGTTTAGTGCTGGGTTTTTGAGGAAACCACTAATCATCCCAACATACCAGTTTCCTGAAAGCTGTTCAGTCCCTTAAAGTTAAGGATCTCACACCTTATCTCACTATTATATTTTGTAATTGCTGTAAAGAGTTTTAAAACAGGAAAGAATACTAGTTTTAAATTCAAAATATATGAATAAATAGTAGTCTTGATCGTAAGTGTAATGAGTCACACTGAATTAGAACAAAGAAACAATTGAAGATACTTTGTTGATATTCTAAAACCAATCTAGAACTGTTGATAATCTAAAAGCAGTTGCTTCAGTATCTGAAAGCATACATGCATGCAACTAAATGTGTCTCCTTAGAAACAAAGTAATGGAAACTACTTCATTTATTTTATAACAGTCAAATTTGCACAGAACAGCTCTGGAAACACAGAAAAAGATACTCTCATATGTAAAGAAATAAAGTTACAAAAGTACAGAATTGTACATTTATTACTACATGCACATATTAAAAAAGTAATCTTTTTTTACAACTAATTTTTCTACTCATGATTTTAGAAAGCAATCAAAATGATGAAAACTGCAACTGAAAACAGTATTCTGTTATTGAAATAGAAAATATATAGTTTGCAATGGATGTGACTACCAGTTTGAATATCTCCTCCAATTTAAAAACCTCTTGCATATATTATGTAAATCTTTTATGAAAAAGGACTGAGTCATTTGCTTCCTGGAATGTAAACAAAGAAAGAAAAATTTCAAAGTCATGAAATATTGAAACAACACTACCTCAAAATGTCCCCTTTATGACCACATGCAATAATAAGAACATGACAGACACAGAATCTCATTCCATATGACTTTTTGAAAACTGGCATCCTGGAGAGTAAGACGTCATTAAGTTCACTGGATACGTATATTTTTAATATTTTATGGATGCAGAAGTTTAATGCAATCATGGTCCATGTTCTCATGATATCTGAATTTGGAGGCTTTACCATTCGTAAGTCGTTTCTAACAAATTTAGGTAATGTCAGCTTTGGCTCAAAGTTGCAGCTCAGAGCCACAAAGGTGATATTGAACTCATGGTCACAGCTAGGAGGCACAAAAGTTAAGTCAAATTACTGAGTTATCCAAGTTACAATGTCATGATGAGCAGAAATAAACCACATTATAATGTTGAGATTCACTTACTGGGCCCTTATTGGGCAATGTCTATTCTCAGGCTTTATCATTCACTATGTCTAAAGGCCTACATAGGCCTAAAACAGCAGCATCTTGGCAAAGTGGTAAATGATCTGTTTAAAAACTTACAAAGAAAATGAAGTAAGGAAAGTCAGAGAAAGGTTGAAAGAAAGTGCCATATGAATTACTAAACAGAGAATAAGAGGGCAGTAAGTTAAAAGATTTCATGGCTTTTTTCTCATGAAGACAAAACATCAGCCAGTGAGGGCTGGGGAAAATGGAGTAAAGAAGAACCAGTGTAGTGTATTATACACTGCGGCTCTGAAGAAATTAACTTTTCAATTCCTATATGGAAACAAAATATTACACATACTAATGGCTATTAGAAAAAGTCTTCAAGCAACTTCCATTTAGAAAGAAAAATAGTAGCCTAACGATATCCTAAATACTAAAAGTCATGAAAATAATTTCAGTTCTTGAATCGCACCAGTATACAGATGAGCTCTTTTCTCTACCCAGTATGCTCATTTTCCATATTCTTAGCTCTCACCTCTCATCTTTTATCTTAAGAAAAACGGGGTTTATCTCAACTTCTGGAGCAGAACAGATGTATACTTTCTTACAAATTTAATTTTAGTTGCTTCTGGACAAATAACAAACCAAGTGTTTGTTCAGCCTTACAAGTGAAATCTCAAATGTCCTATTCACATTAAACTATTAATTTCCTTAATGGTCTTTTAAATTTTGTTTTTTAAGTGTAGACTCACCTCAAAAAACCCTCAGCATACACAAAACAACAACCTCAGATCTCACTGAACAGATGTTTGGGAAGGCCTAAATATGCACAGTAGATTTGACATTTTATATCTACAGGTACTAATCTTCTATAATCAGATATATTCTGTACAGATACTTGAAGTATTTCATATGCCATCATTGATCCAAATAATCTCCAATAATGCTCATCTGATCAAAGGTCAGGAGATGTGATATTCAGCAAATCACACTCAGAACAAATAATCTCTTGCCTTAGCTGTTTCTTTGCCAATAATTACGGCTTGTTTTGGGCAAGTAAACAAAATCACTCATTTTTCTCTACTTTCTGAATAAAAGCTTCTTAAGAAACTCAAGTATTTAAATTCAATATTGAAGTCTGCAAATAATTAGTTCTTCAAGACTAAGAAAATGAGGGTGGACTTTTCACATTAAGTGAGCTTCACTGTCACTGGGGTAAAACAGTACTCTTTAAATGCCCCACGAATGCCTATTTGTGCTCAGTTAAACAAACATGCTCTCAGGAGGGAGAGAAGGTGTAAGTTGCATTGCTGTACTCTACATTCACGTATGGGCAAAGAATTGTTCTATACCTAGAACACCTGAAGGCTGTTGTGTTACAGCAGCCATAGATTTAAGGCAATTTCAAAATCAAAGAATCAAAGAATGGCTTGGGTTAGAAGGGACCCAAAATCCAGATAAATGGCATCTGAAGCCCTTCTCTTGTCCACTGATGTAGTTGAGTGGGTTGGTCAGGCAGGACTTGCCCTTCGTGAAGCTGTGCTGCCTCTCAAATGACCTCCCCACCCCTGTACTTTAGTATAGCTTGTAGGAGGATCTGTTCTATGATTTTCCCAGGCACAGAGGTGAAACTGACAGGTGTGGAGTTCCTGGAGCCCTCCTTTCCCCTCTTTTAAAAGAGGTATACAATGTTTTCCTTTTTCCAGTGACCTGGAAAATATGTTCAAGGTACATGGATAAAATCAAGGAAGGCCTGTATCATTCCAGGAACTACACTCTTTAATATGTTTCGGTATTAAATATACACCCAAATTCTTGAAAGGAAAGCAAAACCAGATGTTAAGCCCTCTTCCACTTCCATGAGGACTGTCTCAGCAAACCCTATTTTCTGATTTAGTTGCAGTGCTAGATGTTATGTATTACTTAACTGGGTACACTGTCCAGGTTTCCAGTGTTACAAAGCCCTCCAGTTGATTTTCAGAATAACTTTACAACTACCTTCTCTGTTAACAAAGAAATGGTGGCTGGAAATAACTATTCAAAGCAAAGTTAGCCATACAAGGTACAAGATCCTCAATTTTGCTACAAAGCCTCAACAGATAAAAAGTTCATCATCAGCTGCAAATCTGTATGCATGGAATGAAGATATTATACACACTTTTGTAAGAGACTCACAAAACCCAGGAAAAGGCTTATGTATTTTTGACCTCTTCTATGTAAGCTAGAAATTGATCATTTCAAAGCAGATTCCATATTACTAACTTGTGTCGTTACTGAACAATGTCATGTCTAGCAAACAAAACTGGTGATTGAAACAGACTTGACTGTATTTAAAGTTTAAGTTACTGCGCAAATTTAGCTCATCAGTATGAAACATATTTCGCTGGTTTTGAGTTTCTGGCCTACTAGGGAACATGCTGGCTCATCATCTTCATCTGCTGATGGAATGCTTTCTATCTTTGTTTCAGCACACTCAGCTTTTGCATTAAAGAAGTGCCTTTTTTGTTAAGCATCTGTGGTTGTATTTGATATTTAGGATATAAAAAACCCCTACCTCCTGCTTGCAAGAGTCAATTCCATAACAGTACTTTTGCTGATTACTTTTTATATTTTTCTGCCTTTTCAAAAAACAATTAGATTTTCATTCAAAGTGAAAAGGTCAAATAAACCATATGGATGTCAAGGGCTTTATCATGCTCAACACTACATTAATGCAAGTAATGTCTGTGCTGCAATCATACTGCAAAAGCTGAGATGCAATGCTAAGCATTGCCTTCATATTATGAAAAGTACAGTTACAAGAACTGAGGTCTGTTTTATTTAGGTCAAACTGATGATTTAGGAATGATCTGGGGCTCTTTTATTTTGACAAGCTTCTCTATGTTCCTCTACACATTACCAAGTTAGCATTTCAATCTCAATACACTGTCTCTGCACTTTGATTCTCAAATCTCTGTATGGTCAGCTCCAAAATTTCTGCCAAGGGTATTATTGGCACATAAGCTGGTTCACTTGATAGAAGCCTTAGCTTTTATGCCAGTCTGGGAAACAATCTACAGTCTCAGGAAAAAAACAAAGAGTAGTAAATACAGTACTTCTATACAGTTTCTGCCAGTTTCTTAAGGTAATGCTTTGTAAAATACTGATTGAAATTATTTTTCAGCCTTGCATGGAGACATATTTCTCTGCACTGGCTAGAAAAATGGTTAAAATAACAAAATTATGTGAGACAAAGAGTATCTCATATGGAAACATACTAAATAATAATATTGTACAAGGCCTCATTTGAAGGTCTGTTCACAATCCTTATCAATGTTTAAAACTGGTTGGGAAAACAGCGGAGCAAGAACAGAAAGCCTGTTTTCAAGGCAAAGTGAAAATGAACTTCATAGAATAAAACAAATGAAAGACGTTACTACTACCAGGCAAAGGAATCAGATAGAAAAGTATTTTTGCTAGAGAACTAGAAAGCATGAGAAAAGAATAATTAATCTTGACAAGAAAAAATATAGATGAAAAGGAGGACGAGTTTCAAGTCATTGTGAAAGATTCAGAAACTGCTTTCTGTAAAAGGGACAAGTGAGTATCCTGTTTTAATACAAAGTCTAGCACTTCCATGGTAACATTTATACTATATGAACACCTGCAATATATAGAAAACTCTTGTTAACTTTAGCTGCGCTAAGGGACATAAGGTTTGTTGAAATCTATGCTAGGACTTATTCTTGCAACAATTACTAATTCTCGTTGATTTTATGTTTCTTCACCAGCAGTACAGCTATTATTAATTCCACCTATACCACAGGCTCCATCAACTTATAATTTCAAAAGGTATTCAATCAATATTCCCCTCATCTGCCAAATGGTGACCCAAGCAATTGTACTTCCACTTACAGTATCCCATGGCACAATCCTGCAATCATTTGGCCACAGTTTAAACCAGTAGGAGAAAGGTAGATAGCCCTCTTCATTACAGAACAGCTTCAGCAAGAGCTAGAAATGGCACAGAACCATGAACTAGAGCCTTATCTGATCAGTGCAAACTCTGCAACCTGCAACATCCACCATCACATGGATGAAGCATCTTGGACAGCCATTATCACCCATGGTGTGTTCACATTACACTTCCCAGCTAAGCACAACGAAACTTTGTGGAATACTCATTACATCAGCCTAGTCAGTTATGATAAAGCTCTTGAAATGAAAAAGCAAACAGTACCACAATTTTCAGTTGAAATTTATGAATGGTATTAACAGTATTCTTCATACATATGCTTTTAAGTCAAGCGAAATACTGGATTTATAGATACTCTTTCAAAAGAAAACGCTAACAGCAATCACATCCCTTAGTTCAAGCATGAATTCAGGCTTGCAGATGGGATTCAGCCACTGGCTCAAATTTGTCCAATGTGCAATAAATGTGAAAGCAGATTTTTCCCTCAAAAGTATCTCCAAACTTACTCTGCTGCCCCAACCTCAAATTTCGGCTCATCCTTCTGTACTTGCTGACAAAAGGCAGAAATGGCAGGAGTTCAGAAGACACAGTCTGAACCTTATGGCACAGACCAATACTTGAAATTGTGTACCAGAACAAGTTTTCCCATTCTATTTTTTTTACATAGGAGTTTTCTATTTTCCTATTTTTAATCTTCTTTTGACACCTTCCTTGCTAAATAGCAAAGGAGCTGCTAAAAACACAAACATGCACCACTGAGAAAAAAGGGGGAAGAGGGGTGCAAGTCTCACTGTGTATGAAAAAATTAACACTTCCTTTCCACAAGAGTAGAGGTCACTTCTAGCTGAGCTTCTTCAAGAAACAACTGGAAAAAGAATATCTGAAGGTTGCCTAATATGGCAATAAAGTTTTTAATGAGAAAGACAAACCAAATGAAATATAACCAGAGAAGTCTCAATGCAAACCTTGCCAGACCTCCTCATGAAAAGGTAAGAAGTTTCCTGCAACCGTGTCTTTTTGTAGAAGTGAGAACCATTATTACACCATTTCTACAACAGCTATTTGTCATACTAGTTTAGCTTACATTAGTGTCTGTCTTATTGATTTCTTTCTCTATGGCCTCCTATTTCTTATTCAGGGACTGACAGTGTTTCTACCAAAGGTGAATGACCTTCTTGGTACAATCAGCAATATCCAGCTGGCTGACCTGCATGATGTAACACTGAACCAGCACAGCCAAGGTAGATGCAGGACTCCAGGTCCCTCCATGACAGAGAACATACCACTTTTTGGGGAACCGTGGTACCTAATTTTATTGCTCATGGGAAAATACATTTAAAGTGGGTGTTCCATCAGGGTGAAAAGTATTAATTTCCCAGAGAAAGGAAAGTCTTCCCTTAGCATTTACTATAAGGTAGATGTTCTCATCCCTGCTACAAGGATGGATCTGTAAAGCATCAGCCCACCATTACTGCAAAAAGACCTGAATTTCTTACAATAATGTTAGCTTTTGTCTCAAGTCAGTCAAGCACAGGGCATTTCACCACACTCTGGAGAGAAATCCTGTATATATATCACTTCCTTGAGGAGTCAAAATTTCTGTTTGCCTTCAAGTACTATAAGTGAAGCAGAAGCTCCCATACTCCCAAAGGCTTTTCTGGATAATAGACAGGAAAGCAATTTAAGCTTGCTGTAGTCCTACTGCTTGAAAAACACAGAAGAAAATACTATCTAATGGAGTTCACAGCTTTGAAACAACCTTTTAAGCCAGTATTCCAGAAATATTCCATTAATCTGTGTGTGTTACAATGGCTTCAGACAAGACTTCAATCTATACTATTTAACATTTATATGTTCGTATGAACAACTTCATGTTTTAATTCTGTGAATCAGAATTATCAATTTAGTGGTGCTTTACACTTAAAAAAATAAGCACAGATTGCACTTAAATTTTTCTGTGCTTTAGCTTTAATTTCCCAATTTTTATTCCAAACCATTAAAAAATGCCAAGAAAAAAAATAGTTTGACCCATGCCAGAGTATCTGGTTCATGCTTAGCACTACAGCTCTCTGCCCACGCATGCATACATACATCAGAAAGACCCCAGTTTCATTCTAGCATGTCTGACCTCAATCTTTCTGTGCCTTGTTGTATTTTGAGTTAGCTGATTATGTGCATCCAGTTATTTGTTTCAGTATGACCAGTGAAGGCCTGCATGATGCATATTTTCCTCTCAGCTTGCCACAACATAAGCCATAAGCAGCTTGATTATCTGACTTACCACATTCATGATAGTAATAGTACGATCCTAGTAAAAGTGAATCAGGGATAAAAATAGTCTCAAAAATAATTTCCTGGGATTTCCTGGGTTCGGTTAGTATTAAGAAAGAGCTCATAATAGCAAGAAAATTAATACTGTGGGGGACCACCAGATGGATGTTTTATTTTTCTAGTAACTAAATATAAACATGTCACAGGTCTTGCCATGAAAAACATAAAAATAGACCAAGCTCAGCAAAAACTCTTAAAACAAAAAAAACCCACCTCACATACTTTAGTTTACCAAATTAGTAGACAATGTCATGAAGGATTATGGCAGATATATCATATGTCTCACTTTGTAAAAATTTTCTAAAACGAACACCTATTTGTCACACTGAGCTGTCTTATTGATTTTATAGTTTATAATCTGCTAGAGTTTCTCATCAAATTATAGTATTGAAGGAACAGATTACTGCACAGCTTGATGAGGGTTCTTCCTTACTGTAGGAACCCAGAGTGCCGAGAATATTTCTCTGCCTGTTTTTAAGGGTTCTTACCCCCCTGAACAACACTGTTTTAGCTTCAAACCTTGGAAAAAATTACCAACAGTCAGACAACAACTAGAAAATACAGGGGTGTGAATTAGGTGATAGACTACTATGTAAGATTGTCACAGGGTGAAAATTTAGAGGTTTTAGGCCTCTCTTTGTAGTATATAGATAAGAGTAAAAAATATCAAAATGGAGGATTGTTGTTGTTCTCTCAACCTTCTTCTCCTTCTTCTACCACTCCATATTTTGCAGTAAAAGTAGTTTGGATTGTTTGAATAGAAAATTCCGCAGTTCCTAGTCGTGTTACTGAATAATTGGTAAGAAAGTAAAAATAATGTACGTTTTTAGTAACTATTGGTTAAAATGTCTTTAAAAGGCTGTGTAAATCTTGATAATTAGGCTTTCTCGCTCTCACTTTGCCTCTTTCCATGCTGTACCTGGGTCACACTAGTGGCTCAGTTTCTCTGGTAAGACTTAATAAACAACCACCTAGAAGCATTGAAACTACAGAAGACGTCTTGCTTTATCTTTTAAACTCCTTGCAAGGACTTTCAGCAAATCCTCTCCCATCAGGAGAGACTCAATTTATGGCACAATAAAGTGTCACTTACCATAGTTCTACTTGATCCTACAGCAAATCTCCTCCTTTCTTGAAAAAGGAGTAATTCATAAACTGAAGAATAAAAAGTAGCTTTTTTTCCAGTTTCAGATACACAGCACATATCTACAACACCTAAAGGAGTATGTACACATCTGATTTTATCACGTTTTCATGGATGATTTAATTTCCAGTTCAAAAGAAAAATGCATTTTTCCCCTCACTGTGAACAGAGTTTTCCTCTGTCCCTAAACACAAGAGGTTCTGGATTCCTTCTCCATTCCAGGTCTATGCAGATATCAGGTACAAAAAACATTTTATGATCTTACTTAACTAAAAGTTAAAAGCTTTTGATTCAGTTGTACTACAACTCAAGTTGGCAAAGGAAAATTCAGAATGATGAAACCATTTAAAATCATCTTGACCCAGAACAGACAGAAAGAAGCAAATAATGAAATATTGACAATATCCTAGGAAGGCAGACTTACTGTATATGCTTTCTAAAAACAAAGGAAAAGCAAAAATTCAGGTATTACACTGGGAAAAAGTTAGTCTGACACCACAGAGGTAGCTGATTTTTTTTGGTCTCAAAACTCATGAAATATTTTTACTTTCCTGCTATGGCTTTTAGTCTTAATTAAAATAAAAATGCCCAAGTAAAAAGTCACTCATCGAGAGGAGATTTGGGCACACTTACATTTCCCTTGTAGCACAGTTGTTAGAATTTTTTTGTCAGTGGGCAATTCTAAACATGGAACTGCACAGTGAATATAGTTGCATGTTAGATTTCCAGTTTAATCTGAGTTGTTTCAAAATAGTACAGGTTTTGTTAAACCTAAATTGAGAAAAAAAAATATATATACATATTTATTTATTTATAGAGGTGATTGCTTCAATACATATTCACCAAAGCAAGCCTGTTTTAAAGTTGCAAGCCCATAGAGCGATGCTCTCTTTCAGCAGTTCTAACTGAAAATTCCATTTTTTCATTATACCGTGCTAAAAAAGCTCAGCACCACACATAAGCAGAGGTACTAATTAATGCAGAGACTGCTAAAATGGTGTCTGTGTTCCAGGTTATATTTTCTTTTCCAAGAAAGAAAATGTTGACCAATGTTATCCTAGAGAGTAGTACCCTTAAAAATAACAAGATAAATAAGTCAGATGGAAACTGAACTGCAGAACAGGTATGAAAGTAAAATAAGTAAAACAAGAGGAGAAATCACAAGCAAAAAATATTTTTCTAAAGCTTCTTACTTCAGAAGTGGTCTATGATTTCTTAGTCCATATAATTATGTTGTCTTAGTTAACACATTTTTAAACTGGCCACAAAAAAATCCACAAGGTACTAACAAAGGCAAATTCACACACAGACCCTCAAGTTTCCTTGACAAAATACACTTCAAGAGGCATGAAAATCTGTCTTGGAATTCTCTTGGGAAGCAGATTTTCACAGATCTACTGAACCATCTGGCATTCATAGATTACCAAAAGAAACACTGAGATCATCTCTGAAATTATAGAGAAGTGGGCCAGGCCTGATTCCTGGAGAACTGTAACCATGAAAAGCAGCATCTCTGATGCATTTACTTAAATAAACTGAATTTATCACCTAATCTAAAAGGGTTGATATTACCTCAACTGCTTTAAACATAGATAAGTAATGCTCTAGAAGGTTAAAATAAATAAATGAATTAATAAATAAATAATAAAAAAGATAAGGACTGGAGTTTAGTGCAAATTCATTAGAGCTTTTAGGAGCCCAAATCTTACTGATCTCAGTGAGCTCACAACTCAGAATTTGTTATTTGTAATATTACTTAGAATTGGAGAGGGAAGAGAAAATGATTTTTGACAAAGAGCTCATCAATCTGTTTGGAAATCAAAAGAAAGATGAAGGAAGACCAAAAAGTGGCTTGATTACAGCATAAGTGTTTCAAAGAGAACAAGAGGAGACCAAAAAAAAAAAGCTCCTCCGGGTAGCAAAGGGCTCTTTAATATAGTGAAGAAAGCCACAACAAATATTGTCTAAAAGCTGCAGACAAATTCATGTAGGAAGGCATGAATTTTTAATAATGAGGTTGACAAATCACTCAAATTGTCATAGAAGGAAGAAGGGGTTTTTTTAGATTCTTAAAACCAGTGACAATTTTCTCATCTGCCTCCATATCTTTATCAGTAGGCTTGATATAGCACTTCTTTCAGTATGCAAGAATATATATATATGCCTAATGGTACAATAACAATCTGTTAATATTTTATTTTATTTTCAAAGTGAAAGGTTTCTGCTGAATAAAAAATGAGTCAAAATTAATATTTTAAGTTTTTTTAGTTTTACTGTAATCAAGATGGGCTGTGTTGATTTTATGCACAATAATTAAAAAGTTCAATGGCTGCAGGTAATTTACTGCATTCAAAAATCCAAGAAGAGGGCAAATTTTTTCTCAAGATAAAATTTACAAATATTTAGCTCAATACTTGTGGAAGGTATGAAAGACATAGTTTCTGACAGAAGTCTAAAAAAAAAAAAATCCTTGAATATTTAGGTTTCACAGCCACAAGTTCCTATGTGTTTCTTGAGCAAATCATATGTCCACTTAAACAATGCAGACAGAATCATTACTTTCTCCAAAATATCATAAAATACTTACACTGTTAGCAAAAGAACTGTTTTTGTCTTTAATATGAGTATTTTGTCTTACAGTATTGTAAGAATTCAAGCACATGGTGAATTTTGATCATTGTGAATGAATAGTGAAAGAACTCTGCTTGGAAGGAAAGAATTTCTTCCGTTTTCATCCCCACTTCTGTCTCAAGTCTGTTTCCTGATTGCTTTAGCATCTTGGCAATGCCAACGGATTCTTTTCCAAACATGTGAAACAGTCCTTTTCTGATTAGCTGAGCTGAAGAAAAAGTGAAAAATATCTGACTTCTGATTTGAACAAACTGCCTGTTATTGATTCAGTTCTCACCAACATTCACCTCAACCCAGGTCCAACTTTTACTAGCAGATCACTACTCCTGCTGCTACCAGTTCAACTGGGAAACCACATCACTGTAACATTTTCAGAAAGGTATACTATTCAGCAAACTGTTAGAAGGGTAGGCAGGTAAGTAACCATTTATCTACATTTTTTGGTTACTTGCTGCTCCATGGCAGAACCCCAAGCAGAAAAAGAAAATCATAGAAATCATAACACTAATGAAATCTAATATCTAGGGTTAGATATTCCAGTGCGACAAACTATGAACTTAATGTATCTAAAAAAATTGTCCAAATGAAATAAACTCCTGAGTCTACAATGTCCAAGTAGTCACTGAAGAATCATGGGGTTTTTGTATTACAGATGTGGTACAGAAGTCCAAAGAATCATTCATCTAGAAAAAGAAAAGCTAGATTGTGGTGACAAATTTTGGAAGGGCAGTCAGCCCTTTTAGTAGATTTTACAACAAAGAGGGGACAAGTAGAAAAATGAAGAAGCAAATGCCTAATTCTAGTAAAGGAGAACGCATGAACTTTCATACTCATAAGCAAATCAAATTTCTTTATTTAATAAGTCTTCAGAAAAATCTCTGCTAGTGTACAAACTTCATACTTCACTGAATCACAATAACTGTATCAGCTGTTAGTTTGTTGCGGTTTTTTGCTGTGGTTGTTTTGGGGTTTTACTTCCCAGAATTGTAAAAGGCCTGTGCAATTTTTAAACTGCATCTAAATAAAATGTGTGGTATTCCCAAGCTTCTGGAAACATTTAAAACAGTACTGAAGCTCATTTTACAACTAAATGTATTACCTTAAGCATTATTCAGTTACATGAAAACAATCTCTTTGCATCTGAGTTCAAGTATCATGTTGTCAGTTTAGAGAATCATGTTTTTCATTTATCTTTCTTCTTGCATTTGAAGTAGGTTATATTACATTACTTATCTACATAATTCAAGTACACAGAAAATAATTAAAAATGTTTCATCCACAAGTCTAGCTCTTCTTTCATCTAATGAGAAGAATTAATATTTCAGCCTTTCTACTGCTTGTATAACTATTGCAAAACCAAATGCTGGTAACACAATGCCAGGTTGCCCCTTCCCCAACCAAAGGCAAGTCCTTATTACTTGCAACCCATACAAGCTTGTTGTTCAACATCAAAACCTAACTCCACACCAGCCATTATACCTAACATGTAGCTTCCTAAAGATAAGATTCATTCACTCTTCTATTGATTATCTATATATATTTTTAAAATTAGAAAGACACAAAAAATTTTGAATATGTTTTTTACAGATCACTGTAGAAGAATATCCGTAACAGCAACTACTCCTGCAATAAAGATCAACTAGTACGTGCTATAGCTGCTAGGTAGCTCTGTTGAAATAATTTGGACTATAAATAGGCAGAAACAGATTATTGACAGGAGGTACGGCCTTATGGCTCTTTCTAGTTCATTCCCCAGCATTAACACACACCTTGTGAAAGGGACTGCAACTCTTTTCCAGCCTCCCATCAACATGCACATAGGCTACGGTAGTTGAAACACTCAGGCAAACTGACTTCGACCTTGATTGTTCCCAGTGATAGGAAAAAACCTTTAGCCTAGAAACACTGAGTATTTCTGTGGATTCAGAAAGCATTTGAACTGTTACCTATGGAAATATAATCTGCAACACAAAGAAAGGTATACCATGCCATCATTTGGACAAGATCCTACTGCCCCTCGCATTCCTCAAAGATAAACTTGTATATTTCTAGAAATTGCTAGAAATCCCCAGTAGCAGACTGATTGAATCTGTATTTTGATTTCAAGGAATCTTGAAAGCCATTCAACAGATGGGTCTGGAATATTTTTACCTTGTCACTTTCACCTGAATAGAAGAGCACTCCCTTCAATTCAGCAAATGTGTGCAAGCTTTATAAACCTGTTCTAAGCTGGTCAGGGCTTTTGTAAGTCTGGGAAAGCTTAGTTTTAATGGCCAGAAGACCAAATCTTCTCTCTTGGATGACAGCTATCAAGTAGAGACCACTAGAGTCATCCTTCTTTTCCTCATAAAAATCCTACAATACAATAACAAATTTGGATTCTCAGGAAGTCTCTGATCTGCAGAAGTCACATCGACATCTCAGCTTAAGATACTCCTATGTTGGCCCCTTCAACAGACACACATATCAAGAATGTGTATGAAGAGAAGATATGAAAAAGAATGTAAAAACAATGACACATAATTTATCTTAATTTTTAGTGAAAAGCTCTAATTACTCTTTGCCTGAAATAGACTTTTCACTGTGATCTATTAGCAAGCTCAATTTTAGCTCTATTTGCAGAAGTAAAAAAGAGATATACTGTTTAATTTTATTTTCAAGTGGAGCATGCCATATGTGAAAATATAAGTACATATTAATATATGTATATATATGTAATATGGAATGCAAATACTGGATCGTAAGATTCTCCTGTTAGAGCTGCAAGTGCTTTAAACATAAGAGAATTGATGGAACAACAAACAAGTTGTATAACGCGGAGTTATTTCAATATAAAAATCTGACGAAGCAATGTAAATCTGTGTTTATGCCAGCATTATCAGGTATGATCTGTGGAAGCACTTTTAAAATTAAAACAGGAACTACAGTACATTGCATAAGGACTTGGATAGAAGCTTGTTGTATCAGCTTTCTTTTTAATTTCATTTAGGTGGTAACATAAACCAATTTTACTATTTCAAGTGCATTTTTCAAGCTCACAGAATAAAATAGAAGAACTTGGGCTGCTCAGAAAAGAACATCATCGTTAGAATGCAAAGCCAGGGAGTAAGATTAATGTTTATGAAATATTTTCAGGAGAGCATACAAGACGTGAATCTCTTTTTAACACATGGACAATAAAGCAAAATATCAGTGGCCAGATATTTTTACATATCTTTCAAAGTACTTTTAGGGCTTCTCAGATTCTACACTGTATTAATAAAATAAGTGTAAGCTTAGTACTTACCCACAGATGCATAATCATTGGGAAGTTCAGGATAAAGTTTGTTTGTATTCTTTTTAGCTGAAAGAGACAATAAAGTAGCAGCTTATATGACATGCTCACATATATTGTTATATCTTGTATACTGCTCCTCTAATACAAGTTCAACAGTTATTAAATGATTGCAGTTAACTAAAGAGCAGTGCAGAAGAAAGAAATATGGACTTTTCCTCATATCCTTCACTAGAGAATTAAGTTAACAAGAGGAGCTGCACAGTAAAGCCTCACTTTGAATGAAAGCACTTTGTTAAGACAAACTGTCAAAGAACCAAAATTCTACCTCTTCTGCTCTACTGTAAAATCTCTAATGATTAAAAGATAATGACAACCTAAAAAGAAACTATGATTTCTAGAAACCAAAAGTTTCTAGAACTAGGACTAGCAGTTTCTAGTAGGACTGTTCTGTTTACTAAGAAGTTTCATTGTACTATGGGGCTTCTATGTGTCCAGTAAAATAAATATTTCCTTTGAATTATTACATGATTTTGTAACTAGAAAAACACTGTTTCCATAGCAAATCTGTCAGAGAGAAAAGGTTTATTAATATAAAACAAACAAACAAATCCTTTACTCTTTATCACTCATGGCACTATATCAACAGGCTTTCAGTGTTTGTCCAAGGAAGAGCATTTAAAAAACATTTTATAGAGGCAGCTGCTATAATAACTGCATAGTACTAATTAGCTTTAATGCTCTGATTTTATGAAGAGAATTAATTAGTCATTGTCAAAAATTTTCACCTGGTGGTGTAGGTCTAACAGTGGGTTTAGGTGGCTCTGGTCTGGATGATGGTCTAGCAGGTGGGTCATTTACCTAAATACACAAATTTTTTAAAAACATTGCATCACATGTGGACCTAGATTGTGACTTCATAGCCTAGAAGTATGTCAAGTTACACTGAAAAAAAATTTTAATTACACTTTCTCCGTGGAACTTGTAGGAACCCAAGAAGCGTACTAAACACTAGTGACATACACATGACACTGAAGTAAATCACAGCGGGTTTAACAAAGCTTAAAGTAAATGCTTTGTCTATCAATAAGATTAACATCTGTAAGAAAGCATCTTCTGCAGTCCAAGTATTACATTATAAATGTGATTGTTTGAATGGAAGACAGAAAAAGTAGAAAAACTAAGAGTATCCAATTTGCAATTAACTTGATTAAAAATACTTGATCAAACATTCCTAACCATCTCCTCAGATTTGATAACAATTACACAACAATTACATGGCACAATTACAAAACAAGTGTATACTTTGTTATTCTGGAAGATGCAAAGCAAACCCAGCAACATTCTTGTCCACAAAACCCTAGCAGGGAAATACTTGAACAAATGTTCCACATGCAGTAACTGACATGTGCTATGCCTTCAGTCATCCAATAGAGAAGCTAAAAATGCCACATGAACACGAGCATTAACACTGACTAGGAACAGCTCAGGAACAGAGAAACCCTATATGAAAAAGAAGTGCACAAACCCTTCTTTGTTCCCTTACAGATTTTCCTGGATTATTTTTTTGCTCTTCATTTTCATACACTTCAGTGAAGGATGCTAGAATTTCATAAAGATCATTTGCTTGAGCAGGGAAAGGCACGTCACCAAGCAGGATGGCACTAGCACGAATGTCCTGCCCATAAAACCTGGAACAAAAAAATAAAGATGGCAGGTATTTGACTATTATTCCATTTAAGTTCTAGATAAATTCACTTTGTGCAAATGCTCCCTTATCTCCATCCCTGGCCCTGCCTTTTTCCTACTGATCATATTTTGAGAAATGACAGAACTAGTTCAAAGCTGTAAATTTGGAATACTGACCACAGCCCCCATTTTCCTGCACCACTTGGGAGGAGGAGGTAGAGAAGCTGTGATTGAAGTTGAGCCCAGTAAGATGGAAAGTGTGGGGGGGAAAGGTGTTGCTTTCTAGATTTGTTCTTATTTCTCATTATCCTATTCTCTTATTAACTGAAAATAACTAATTTCCCCTTGATGAAGTTGGAATTTTTCTCACTGAAATAGCAATTGGTAAGTGATCTCACTGCCTTTATCCCAATTTATGAGCTTGTAATCATACTTTTTCTCCTCTCATCCTGTTGAGGAGGGGGAGTGACAAAGCAACTGGGCTGGCATGTGGTGGCTAGCTAAGGTCAACCTGCCACAGATAAATAATCCCTAAACATTTAGTATCATCTGAACACCCATTTCAAGATGTCTAAATTGAAGAAACCCTTGTCCCTCAAGAAATTCTAAACTGAGTATAGTATGTTTTCACAAAAACATCTTTTTCTAAAGTGAATGTGTCTTAGTTAATTCTTCACTATGCTTTCACTGAATCTTCTAGATTTTAAGAGCTTACTTGCGATTTGTTTCTTTCCTTTCAATTAAACAGGTCCCTTCCAGAGATACACCTGCAAACAGTCCTCGAGATTTGCAGTATGTATAGACAGCAGCAGAGCTTCTTAGGGCAACGTCCCCTTCTAAGTTTCTAGAAGGAAAAAGTTTTGGTTGATATTCTTCAAAATGGTTTTGTAGCATGAACAGCAATTGTCTTTTAATTCTTCATTTTATTTTAACCCTGTTTTCAGACAGAAGCACAGAACAACGTTGTCTCATAGGAATGCTCCCCATTAGGTCTCCGAGAGACTGGACTGTTCATGGTTTATGACTCAGAACAATCAAGGAGGCTCCAGGGTGATTTGCTGAGGCCAGGTTTGCATGCTTCGAGGGTAGGTGAGTTTTGGTGTGCAGTGAGATTCACTCAGGACAGAGGGGGAGGCTGCAAGCTGGGCTTTCAGGCTGAAAAGAGGCAAATCCTGCAAGGTGGGTTGGCACCTTTTATCACGGTAATTGTTCTCCCTTACACAACTCCCAGTCCCTCCCCCGGGGAAGGTCTGATGGGACATAACTGACTCAATGCACTGACAAGAGAGGCAGCTGTCACGTCTGAGAAGGGATCATAAATCATCAAAGACCCCCAAAGCACCCTCAGACTGATTCCTGAGGCCTTGCACCAGAGGACTGAATGCCATGCAAAGGGATACAACAGATCCAGAGCCTGTGGCAAGAGATGGTGTCAAACTTCCCAACCAGGGGAGGTACCTGGGTGTTCTCAACTAGCCTGAACATGTATTAATCCACTGAACTCTAAGCTTCATGGAACCCTCACCACCGAGAAGACCAGAAGAAGATCAACAGGACATTGTTGGGATCCACAGAGTGGTGGTATTTTCTACTCAATCTGTCTCTCTGTCACTCTTTCTCTGCCCTCTTCCTCTTTTTCTATTTCTCTCTCTCTCTCTCTCCCCCCCTCCCATTTACTGTTAAATAAAATCCATACCATTGACTTCAGCATATGGTCTCATTTGCACCTTATTTGGGCAGAAGCATCTCTGTAATAATTTTAATAACTGGATCTTAACAGCCTCCTCTGAAAACTATTAAGCCACACTTTAATCACATTTTAAAATGATCCAATTATGTTTGGACTGGTGACTGAAACCCTGTTCAATATTTCCAAATCCTCCTAGACTTTATGGTCAGCACAAAACTCTTCAAGTAAGCCCTTATTAGACCTCAATAGATTTGGGAGATTACAGTATTTTTCCTTCACAGGATCACATAATATTTTAGGTTTAAAGACACATCAGGCAGTCATTTCAAAAAGGATATAACATCAAATTGAGAGCAAGTTGCTCTGGACTTTGTCCAGCCAGTTTTTGAACAATTCTAAGGATATAATTCCACAGACACTCTGAGTAACCTGTATCAGAACTCAATTTTATTCATGTCAATTTTTTTTTCCTCATATCCAGTCAGAACCTTCCTTGTTTCAATATATGACCACTACCTCTCATTGTTGTGCCATGCACCTCTATAATGAACTGAGATCTGTCTTCTTGGTCATGCCCTGTTGGGAATGCAGCCTCTCATCTAGGTTCAATAAGCTGAGCTCCCCCAGCCTCATCGTTCACACACTGCATTTCCCTGGCCATTTGGGTAGCTGTTCACTGCACACATTCGGGTTTATAAACAGCTTTCTGCAGGGCTAAAACTCAACACAGTATTCTAGGCACAGTCTATGAAATGTCAAGCAAAGGAGAATAATCACTTTCCCTATCGACTGGTTACAGTCCCGTTGATGCAACCCCCTACACTGTTCACTGCCTTTTCTGTCAGGAATCAACTGCTGGCTTAGCCCCACTGCCCACCAGGATCCCAGCACCTTCTCTATAGGGCAGCTGCTCAGCCCTATAGAGAAGGCAGGGGGTTCATCCAAGGATCTTCTCCTAGGAGTGCAGAACTTTGTGCTTGTCCTTGCTTAATTTCATGGAGTTGGATCTTTGCTCTACACACTCTAGGTCCATTGCTCTGAATGGTGGCCCTACCCTGAAGTGCATTGGCTGCAACCCCTGGATTGGAGTTGTCCACAAACTTGAAGAATATATTTTGCAACTGCTCCTCTAGGTTACTGATAAAAATACCAAGCAGAAGAGGTTCTAGAAGAGTTTCCTGAGGAATTCCAAAGAAATCTGTCTTCAGACTTCAACATGAACCATTTACCAGTGCTCTTCTAACCTGATGATCTGGTTCTTCACCTGTTTGCTAGTCTCCCCATCCTGACACCTATGTCCCAGCTTGGACACAGAGATGTTGCAGGACAGTGTACTAAATGTCTTTGCAGGGAAACATGACATTCACTGCTTTCCCTGATCCACAGATCTCTCTCTCTTCTGTGGAATAAGTATCATCCTTTTATTGTGTTAGAAAAGATTAAAAACCATCAGTAAAAACTTCATCATCATTAAAAAAAACAGCCATAAGGAGGCACATATTCCATAAGCAGAGTCTGAGGTAGCTGTGCTTGGTAAGCCTGGAGAAGACTTGGGGCAAACCTAACAGCAGGCTTCAAGTATCTATGGAGAGGTAATCAAGAGTATGAAGCCAGGTTCTTTATGGCATGGTGGAAGAATAAAAGGCTATTGATGTAAATAGAAAGAAGAAATGCTTTGACTGGATGTAAGGCAGGATAACTGAACAGTAGAGCAGGTTGCCCAGAGAACCAAGCAGTCTCCATCACTGGGGATTTTCAAGACCCTACTGGAAAAAAGGACTGAGCAACCTGATCTAAAGTTGTAACAGATCTCCTGCTTTGAGCAGGAGGTTGGAGTAGCAGTCTTGCAAGGTTTGTTTCCCAGTTAAATTATTCAGTGGTTATTTCACCTTAACTACAGAAAAGGTTTAAAAGAAATTATTTGGTGTAGTTTTTATTTACTGCTGGGCAGATCTGTGGTGACCAAATGCACAGACCCCTATGTTACTAAAAATCATAGTTCTATCAGGCACAGAAGCACCTGTGCTCTTCATTGAGCCTAGCAAAGCAGTCTCCTGCAAAGAGAGAGCAAATCTCAGAACACTTTCCTTCTATCACTAAATGACTTAATAGAAAAGAAAAGAAAAGAAAAGAAAAGAAAAGAAAAGAAAAGAAAAGAAAAGAAGAAAAGGAGTGATTGGCAAGAACAATATGGTCCAGTCAGCATACAGGTTGCCCAGGTTGTTTTGTAACATATAAAAAAAATGCCACATCAATGTGGCTTTTAAAAATTATCTTCCATATATACCTTATTCTGAAAGCATTTTACCCACCTCCCCAGAGGTCCAATTGCCACAGTAAGGTTTCCTCCAAGTGTAAGATTCCCTCCTTTGGCAAAAGCTTCTACTGCTCTTTCGTGATTCAGTATGATCACTAAGTCTGAGACCTATAAAATATCAAATAAAAGTACTACGCTTTTTAAGAAGAAAGAACAGCACAGAAGAACTTTCTTTCTTTTAAAGGATTATTTTGAAACAGTTTTCATGACAAAGTTGATTCTTTTTCTGCAAGGTATTTTGAAATGAAAAATCCTTTCAACTACTTTTTTAATCAAATTTGACTGATTTTTTTCAGAGTGCTGATATGGTCAGTATGTGATAAACAACAGCTATAACACAAACTCTATCTTAATTCAAAACTCTTAATTGACAATTTCTTAGTTTCTATGGCTTATACAAACAATTATGAAGGCATTTTCAGATGCGAATCATTTTGATTCTTCTGTAATTATATTAATAAAGGCAAGACAGAACTTACTAACAAAAATTCCTGTCCAAAGAATAAAAACCAAAAAGGGTACAGGTGCTATTGATAAAACTTTATTTTCATGACAGGAGTTTTATATATCTGTGTGTGGGGGTGTGTGTGTATGAATTAACTTTTTAAGGCTTGAATATGAGATGTACTCAGTTGCTTCAAGAACCTATTAAACCTAATAACTGAAGAGATAGCAATGCACCCAAGGACTACTGCACCTGATCTTTCATCTGATGGACTTGACTGAAAGCCAGGCTCAGAAAAAAACTTTCAACTTACCCCAAATTCCAAACAGTGACAGCAGGGAATACAAGAGGAAATACCAGATTATTTGCAAAACAAGGCTGTCCTAGAAGTATTACACACAGCATAAGAGAGGTATTTGTTATTAACCCCCTGGTAACCTCCACCCCATCCCAAACAAAAGATGGCTACAGGAGCAGTTTCTGAATGATCCAGGGATGAAGGGAGAATGTTTTTTCAGGATACTGCTTCCTCCTATGAATCCGTTGTTAAAGATAAGAAAATCCAGAGTGAGAAAACCTTCAAGGAAAGCATTTATATGAATTTTAAAACGGGTCTTTAATTTGAGGTACCGAGTCACTGTGACTTCTGAAGTTTGTGATTTCCTTCTTGTTATTTAAAACTGTCCATACATATCACTACAGCCATGTCAACTATAATCTCTCCTACAGAAATAAATTTCACCTAGTTTCTAAAACATCTAAGTTTATGTAGGACTAGAAGAATGCTGAAATTGGACTCTGGGCTCCTAAGTCACTCCGGTATTTCTGAATAACATACATTTTCTACAAGAAATAAAAAAGATTGTGTTATAATAATGCCAGTAAGGAAACAGCATTTTTTAAGCTGACTAAAATTTGAAATGAAGGGCACAGTATTACTCAGAGAAAAAGCCCTCTCACAAATAGCTTCTGTATTATTTGTTTAAGTATCAATAGGAAATGTCTATGTTATCTAAAATATCAGATGGGGATGATTGAAAGAAAATTTCATAGATTAATCAAAACACATGAAGAAGCTTAAAAGAAAAGATAAAACCAAACAAACCCCACAACAAAACTCTGGGGCTCAAACTGAACACTTCATAATGCATTCAGATCCTGTAGACCAAAGAAAATCCAACAACCAAAGAAAATCCCTTACAAAAATTAATGATTTTGTATTCACATCATTCTTTAAAAAGTGCATGCAATAATGCCTGAGATCACACAGTGAACAATGAGGAGAGAATAAAATATTGATCTGTTGCTCATTACACGAGTGCTGGCTGACTGGCTGTCAGGACAGGGATAGCTGGTTAGCTGTAGAGGTACTGGGGGCTCACATGGATCACCCAGATCAGCTATACATGGATTCTTCTGAAGAGCAGAATGCCCATTGCAAGAGAGCTTGTTGGCAGCATATTGTTACTCTGATTTTCTTTGGGAATCAGCAGAAAAGAAGCTAAGCTGAGAAAAAGAGAAGGATGAGTCTGGAGGCTAGGGTGGGGAAGCAGGGGAAAGATGAAAACATACGAGTGTGAAGGAGCTGTGAGGAAGAAGAAATGGGAAGCAGAGGCAGAACGCTGTCAGGGCTCAGCTCACCAGGGCTTCTTTGAATATGTTGGCAGTCCTTTACTTAAGCATTTCTGCTGGCTGGAAACTGGCTCCTTTTCTATAGCATTCCTTCAGAAGAGGCATCACCAGTTCTGGTGCTTTCAAACTGAAGGGTCATATCAGTAACCACAAGTGTGAGTGGGAAATGTGTGAAGTACAGTAACATTAAGTGGAGTCCATTTTACTCCAGCTTCAGTTCTTTACACTGTTTCTTGCCAGATGGGAGTCCTTGCGCTCTTTAGCGAAGCATTTGACACAGTATCAAGTATAGGATACTGTTTCAATTAACTTCAATTGCCTTATATGTGAACACTGACAGGAAGCTTTCAATAAGTGAAAAATTCAGTCTGCTAGAGGTCAGAAATCAAGGAAATAATTGCCATGTCACTTCTTTTCATCTAAATGTCTCCTAACAATTTGACTGATAGGATCAAAACTCCTCTTTTGTTTGTCTTGCATAAATGGATTTCATAATAATTTTTTTTACATAAAAGTAGATTCTACTATCTCACTAACATTTAGACCTTTGTCAATGAATTTTAATTTCTTGCAAAAAAAGTTACCAACAAGTATTTTAAATGCAAAATCATACCTCAATTCCAATTTCAAATCCACCACCAAGGCCAGCAATTCCTATTGCAGAAGGAGCAGACCAGGCTGTTGTGTAAAACAAGATAAATTTACAGAATTTTAACCATATATTACAAGAAATACTCATTTTATTATTACACTTAAAAAATACTGACAAATTCTCTATTTAAAACTATGTTCAAAACCACTACAATAGATTCATAACTATAATGCTTCATCCTACAAGAAAGGATTTAAGAAATACAAACCCTCACGATCTAAACAATTCCTTGTTACAAATTATTTATCATACACTTGTTTATAATCAGATATAATACATTTTTTAAATTAATTCTATACTATGTACTTTTATATTTCATCCTTTTCCACAAAGATACTGAAAGCATTTACATTTAGTCAAACAAATGTATGAAGATTTGAAAACAGCCTTCACACCAAACATTGTCACCTGTCACCTACTTGCCTGACTCATCACACATCTCCTGTTTAATACTGTGAAAAGAATAATGAAAAAAAATATTTTTATCTCTTTTAATTCTCTCATGAAGTACAAAAGGAAAATATCCACTTACTTCCATTAGGAAGCCGAGCTAATACAATTCCACTTCCACCTCGAGCAGTCACCAAAAATCCAGCTTTGATAACAGACAAAACTGCAAGGCCTTTGGCTTTAGCTATTACGTGAGCTGAAACAGCAAAACCATTTATTCAAGACCTTGTAAGAGAAGTTCTAAGAGAAGGGGAAAATAAAACTCAACAGTTAATAAATTTGAACATGTAAGAGTCAAATAATCGAAGCAAAAGTTTAAAGAAAACTTTTTAAAGTTTAAAAAAAAAAATTGAACTGATAATGACACCTCCACCACAGAGAACCACAAATCTAGCCGCAGGTCACATTAGCCTGTGGCAATCTATAGACTGCCACAACTGCTTCACCTGTCCTGATTAGCATGCATAGAATTAGTTTGTATAGTGCCACACACATTGTGTGTGAGTACTCTTGGCAAGATAAACAGAAAACAGGCAGTGTGTATACGAATTAACTTTTTAAGACTTGAATATGAGATGTAGTCTCCACAAATTTTTGGAGGAGTCCAAACTTAAATCGCAACAACACAGAGCAGCCTAAGAAGTTTGTATCATTAGACAGTGTTTGTGGCAAAGACAGTGTCATCATCCTGCAAATCTTATTGCAGACCTTCCAGAACATAACAGTTATGGATTCAAAACCACAACCAGCAACACTGGATGGAGGAAGACGCTAGAAGAAACACGGAGTAACAAGTGCAAAAATAAAGAGGCCAGCAGCAAGTAAGAGTGCTAAACTAGTATCAAAGGGAAAATGCACCCTCAATCTCTTTGCTTCAAGTGATTTTCATCTAGCTCATTCTAATCAACACAGATATTCAAGAGCTAGAGCTACTATTCCAGGTTCTCTCTTAAGAAGATACATTTACAGGGTTGAGCATGAGACAGTCCATCCATCCCAGAGGGAAGCCTTCCAGTGCAGGTACCTTGTAGTGGTAAACATTCAAAAGATCTCTCCCAGTAAGTAACATCTCCCAAGAATACAGCAAACTGAAACCCTTTACTTTCAAAATATTTTCAAAGAAGTTATAGCACCCAAAATCTTCATTCATCTCTAAGTTGTGGTCAGTGAAAACAGAGGGAATTGGTAAAGACAGCATGACTGCAGCACATGGGAGTCCTGAAGGTTTTAGCTGAATCAAAGCATTTTCTTTACTCACGTGGTATAATTTTATCTGGTCCATTTCTGGAAGTTATTTCTGTAAATTCTCGTAGTATTTTAGCTGCCTTTTTAGCTTCTGACTTCAGGTTGGAAGGTATAGGGTTGTTCACTGTAAAACATGAAAGAAATAAATTATGGTCAGTTTAGGATATCTCATATGAAAAAAACAGTATCATCTGTATGGGAAAAGTGGTTCTTTACAAATAAAGAGTAAATCAAACAAACATGGCAAGCAAATACAAGAATTATCTTCTGGATCCACATTTTGTTTCTGACAATTTTAACTGAAGACACCACTTAGGAAAACACACAAGCCTGATTCTTTTATGCAATCTCTTTCTCTTGTACTTGTTCAGAATCCACACTGGTAACAGCAGGGGTGTTGGACACACATCCTCAGCTGTTCCTGTCACTATTTATTTATGGGTTTATTGCATATGAATTTGTCTAATGCCTTTTCAAACCTGCTGATACTCTGCCTTCAGAATTCCTGCAGCAGCCGTTCACCTCCTACTTAAAGAAATACGTGCTCTGTTTTAAATTAATCACCTAGTTACAGTGAATGCCTGCTAGCTCAAGTATCACAAGATCTGGTAAATACCTAATGCATTCAACTTATCTACTACCTTCATGCTTTTATAAATAGTCAAAGCCCCCAGTCTTCTCCACTCTTTCAGGAGTCTCGGCCTTCTTAGTCTCTCCTCAAGGCAGTTGCTCCATCACTGACCACTCTAACTGCTCTTCTCCATATTACCATCAACTCTGCTGTCCTTCAAACAGCAGAGCAACCAGCAACTGGTGACTCAAGAACACTAAAAGTTTCACACCTCTTCAGGACACTTGTATTACAGACATAAACATGTGGCATGTTCTGAAAGTGAAAAAAAATCTGTTTCAGACCAAGAAATTTCCTTTAGAAATCTACATCCTGTTGAAGGTCTTATCAGTATTTCTTTCCAATGTGATCTAACATAAGCCCCTCATGTATTTCAACTGAGGAAAAAGTACAGATTAGAGGTAAGTTATGTTTATTTTATAAAGCTGCAGAGTACAGTAGCAAACACACAAAATCTTGAATGCTATCCTCCAAACCACTGAGGTCGTAAAGTCTACAGAAATGTCTTTATTCCATTTTGATCCACCAGATCTGCTGCCACTAGTCAATGACTGGACAGAATCAAGTATTATAAAATATTAGTATTCTGCAACATTATAAATACATTTTATGTATGAATGTTTCACCTGTAGATTTGCAAAAAGAAGCCTTAGTGCAGTTAAAGAGACAGGAGTTAGTCTTGATAGTTACATCTACTAAAATCCCCCATAGTTATCACTTAAATCATTCTTGTTTTCCTGTCTGGACATAACAACACTCACTACTCCCAAGTTTATCAGCAACAAACCATCCAGCTAACACATGAATATATTGCCAGACCAAAGATGCATCCAGTCTCACGTCACATCTCTGAAAAAAACTAGCCACAGCATTTCTGTAAAATTCTACTGTTCCTAAATTCACAAACACATAAAAAAGACTGTGCATAGAGAAACAACATGCAGTCAAAAGTGGACTATTTTATAAATTGGCATTCCCTGAATATTCATTCATCTCTTCACTCTGGGCAACATTCCTGCACAAAACCAAGGCGAGGACTAAATACATTTTGAGATTACATCAATGAAGCTTAGAGAGTGATTCAGCTCAGGCCAAGGGAAGCGCATAGCAGCAAGTCAGCCAAGTTTCTATTCAGGCTCCATTGACTAGAACACGATACACCTCCACTTTTCAATGAGAATATTCCTCTAGTATGTTCTCCAGGCAAGAAGGAAGACTAAGAGAGATTTTGACAGCTGAATGTCTGGATTAGCATCCCTGAGACAGCTTGCAGCAACATTTGGCTTTGGTGAAGATGCAGCAGGTATAACCTTGGAGAGTTTGAAGGGACATCAGTCATCAGAAGGCTGTGCAGAAATATCAGCCTCTCTGGAAACAAAACGAAATGTATAGAATGCAACAGACTCTAAACCTCACCACAGTATCAGAGTATAAATATTAATTCTATCTCCTAATCATCCCTTCTCTTTTCAGAAAATTAAGCTAGGCAAGGCCTTGAGCGTGAAAGGATAGGAGAAGGTGAAGCTCTAAGAGCTCAGGATATTCTGAAAAGTTCTTGGCAGATGAATTTTTTCTGATGGTTACGGTACTAAAATTGTCAAACTGCTTGCAGGAGTTTTGAACATGCATTTCTGCTGTGATTGGAAGGCTTCCAGGCTGGAACCTGGCTACATGGCAAAAAGAGAGGCCAATGTAGCCCAAATAAAACATGAACTCACAATTGCTTTCGGTAGAATAACAAACTGGGGTGGAGCAAATGTCTCCATTACTTCTGCTGTTTGTACTTCACTCTGCATCTTCAAGGTCAGAGAGCAAACATGACCAGCATATTGTAAGAGAAAAATAAGATTTCTGCTTTTGTATGGAGATACATTGAGGCAGTCCCAAAAAGCATATTGCAACACCATTCTTCTCAAGCACGCACGAAGAATAAACCTAGCATATTATAATTTGTAACTAATAATTAACATTGTAATACACAGCGCATGTCCATTTGCAAAATCAGGTGAACACTCCTACATGTAGGTTTTCACTTAAGATACTTTGCAAGTCTTGAGGTCTTGAGTCTGGGAAGGGTCACCTACCCAGTCTACCCAAAATACACATTTCATGGTACTTAATTATTCTTGTGGTTCAGTAAGATTAAACTGTGTTAAATGGACAGTTATGTGCCTGACCATGCAGGACTTCTAGCAAAGTGATCAACACAATGAAAATAAGATGTGTACATTGGAGATAAAAACCACTGGGAACATGAAAATATTGGGGAGTTAAAAAACATTACTGAGTAAAAGCAAGCATTATCCAGCTTCTAGATTAGAGAAATTAAATTAATTTCTGTTCTCTTCTCAAACTCTTCTTCCTTGTCTTCACATGCATTCCTTCCTCCCCTTCACTTCTCTTAGGCTAATCTCAGAATCTGGAGAAACATCTCCAATTATTCTTCCTACTACTAAAAAAAAAAAAATCCCTTAGCTGAATCCATTGAGAAAACATGAGGTATTTTCAGACCTAAAAGTCTGCAAACAGGAAGAATAGAGTGGGGAAAAAAATAAAATCACTTTACAGTTTTTGTAAGCATTTTCAGATTCAGAATTGCTTCAGAAAGATTTGATGGTTACCAGAAAACACTGTGTGCATGGCTCTGTGCACGTAGGAGCTACTATTTAATTGAAGACAACTCAAAGCTAAACTTCAGGAGTCAGCAAAGGTAATGCTGTTACTACCTCACTGTCCCTTCACTCTCAATACATAACTGGTTGCTCTGAGCAACCTGCTCTAATCAAAGTTGTCCCTGCCTATTGCAGGAGGGGTTGGATTAGATGTCCTTTTCCCTTCCAACCCAAACCATTCTATGTCTTACCTGCACTATGATTCCAAAAACTTTATTCTAAAATACAAACTTTGCACAGAAAAATAGCATTATTTAAGCAAATTGAAAATTAGGTATTTCCACTCCAACCTTTCTAAAAAGGCGGGTTTTTTTTGGTGCCACATAGTGTGGGGTACCTTTATTACCACGGAACGGAGAAACTGGAGAGACATTCATCTAGCTGTACACTACAACAGCAAGCACAGAAAAGCTTAACTTCCCATCCTCAAACTAACACCAGAAACTTCACTTTCTCCCTGTATCACTTGTATCCTGCATCATTATTTCTTCTGCATTCCTCGGGTAGCCACAGGAATCCACTCCTCCATTATCCCTTGTTTTTTCCCTTCTTGCTACAGACTGAAGTAATGCAGGATTATTTTTCTGGACTAAGACACAGCAGGTGAATTTGACAACAACATTCTGCCAGTTAATTTGCATGTGGCTAGACTTGTGCACTTTCAGAAGCTAAGAAATGGGTGATATTTCTAAAGCACAACAGAGGTACAGAAAGGGGAAAAGGAAAGGAAAAAAGAAAGAGGTTGAACACTCTACCAACTGAAAGCTATACCTTGTAGAGAAGGGCTGTAAGTAAGATTTTAATTTAGACAGTAGCAGGCATGAAAATGAAAGTGACATTAATTGGCATTCAAACATAGCACAGAGAGGTTTTAACAACAGGCAGGATGAATAAGCGACCTGATTAAACACTTTCATGCTGAAAACCAACACAGTTACTCGAAGTGGTAACCATATGATTCTTTCCCCAGTGGCTCACTTTGAGTTCCTTTACTTACTTCCATAACGTTGTGTAGATACTAAGGAACTGGCAGGATGCCTACAGGAGCCTTGAGGAACCGATGACTTGTTTAAAAAAAAAACCAAGCAAATCCACACCCTGACCTTAATTATGTATAATATGATGCCTGATAAGGCCTGGCTGGACTCCCATTTTGGTGATAGAACCACAGCAGAAGAAATATAGTATTTTTATCACTGAGGAAAGGGGGAAGTTTGGCTCTCCCTCTTGGGCTATGCCACACTCAAGATTTTGTTGACAGAGTTCAGGATTATATAAGGACAGAGTCAACAATCAACACTAAAAAGGCGAAGTTTAATGGTTTGATATATAGTGTATATATAGCACGGCTGAGGCCTGACTCTTACAATTAAATTTTAGATCAATCAATTTCATAAAAATTTGTCCTAAAGCAAAGAAAATTACTGGTTTTTCAGTAAAAAAAACCCCTATTAAATCAAAAATAACACAAATATGTCAGACAATTCAAAACTAGTTATTCACTTAAAAAAAAAAGACATGAAGGTTTGCATTACAAAATGGTGGCATCTGTCCCTAAATAAAATAGAAATAAAATAAATAAATATTATAGTGAAGGTAGAGAAGTAAATTCGTGCTTCTATGTATTTTAATCACTCTATAAACAGACCAAATTGTAACTGGGATTTCTGTGACCTCAAAAATTATTTCAACTTCTGTTCATCTATCAAACTGTCTTTCTCTCCCTCAAGCTTACCTTAGAATTTGAACTGTAAAATTAGTTCCTTAGAAACTCATTTAATGTCGGAAGTCTATGGAAAAAATCATTTAGATGTATCTGCTTTTTAACAAAAATACTGTATGAAATATTTAGACAAAAGCAGAATTTCCGTGTTCAGTTCATCCCATCAATAACATGCGTAATATTCCTATAGCACTGTCTTCACTATTAGCTTTAAGTATGCATACCTAATTGTCTGTTTTGTATTCCAGCACTGCTCAGGAAAGAGGTAACCAGGAGCAATAAGACAATAATATCTATCAGGAAGATACACTGACTGATGGATTTGGAATGCCGTGACCAGCGAATGCTCAGCTGGGAGCAAGCTTCATTTGCACTCCTGCTTGTTGTTGAAAGGAGCAGATATTGAGTGTATGTGAGTCAGCAACACAAACCCCATGGGGGAATATCACACAAAAATTGATTAACTCCTTAATTTGTAAGGTGATGAGGCAAGTGCGTCAGCCTCTAATTTACATTCTGACTAACAGTAATAATTTGCTGGCTGAACGTTTGGTGAAATTATCTGAGCAAGGTGCATTAAAGAATAAATAAAGCCTTCTTAAAAGCTGTAACTAATTCTGATCCAATCAAAATTATGCTGAATATGAACAGATGAAATAAAGCATAGTGGCATTACGAGAACCAAACTTCAAAAGTACAGTTTCAAAGAATGGATGACAAAGGGGAGACAAAGACTTGCATGCAGATTTCACACATATGTTTCCCATGTATGTTTGAGCTTTGAAGCATTTGGTGAAAAGTGGTTTTGTGGGGTTTTTTGGCTACAAAAAGAAGAAAAAACAATGACAAATACCTCTATAAGCCTCATATAGTTATTCAGTCTTTACTTTCACTTCACTAAAAAGTTCAGAAGCAGCACAAGAATACATTAAGGCATAGCTGATTTGCAAATACCTGTGGTTACATCAAGAACATCAATGCTAAAAGGCTTGTATGAACAGAGAACATTCAAAATTATGAACATTGATAAACATGAAAACTAGCACAGTCAAGAAAAGTCAAAGAACAACAATCTAATGGGAAGGAGAAACCTGAAGAACAAGACTGTGCAGCACTGGAAAAGGGCCTAAAGAAGAGATTGCAATTTGGCATTACAATTAAAGAGATTAATGCAATTTTGGTTTTGCAAATGTGTAACAACACGATACTGTGGTAGCCAGCTCCAGCCTTGGGATTCATCTGGTACTTGAAATTCCTTGAACAGCATGCCAGACATGCATTGTAAGCATTTTGCCCAGCCTAAGTGTTGCAATACAGAGCTGTAGATGACAAAGAGCAGCCTATGCTAAACATGTCTCTATGACTCTCTCTCCATTTATGACTTCCAACACTTGAAGCCAATGACTGAAAGCAAAGAAGCCAGGTTAATGAAATGTCAAGAGAAGATCTGTTGAGTTCAAAGAAATAGTTCAATAAGTTGAAAAGGATGTTAAAATTAAAGGCAGTAACAACCCTCTTTAGCTGAAATCCAGCAGACATACTGTTGTCAGAGCCTGAGCTCCTTATTCCTGGTTTTGGAACCAACAGCAACAAGCAGATACTGTTTCCTCCCGATTCCAAGGACCATGAACAAGGAAAGGCTCAGAACATATGCTTTGATCATCCTGCTACAAAGGACTAATGGTATAGGAAAGGAGTCTACGAAGCACTAACAGGGAATGACAAAGCATTACTGACACACTGGTTATGCCAACTGGCAAGGTTGTACAATTCTGACATAGGCACCTCGAGAACAGCAAGGGAGACAGGAGACAACAGATAATACATCAGCGTAAGGCAGTGGAAGCAGAGCTTAAAAGTAGAAAACAGGGTCTCTGTACAGTGAAGTTTTGCACTAAGTTCATATATTTCTACCATGATCTTTATAACTTGGATTCCTGAAGTTTTACCAACTTCCACGCTTGCTTCACTGTTCATCAGCAACACTGGTGTGAGAAGTTAGTGACATGTCAGTGACAGTACAAGTTATGGCAGGGTACAAGTACTACAGCAAGCACTATGTGGCCTTGCAGAGTGTCAGCTGAGCTGCACTGGAAGACTCTAATGTGCACTTTCACAACCCTAATGGTTTTCTTACTGTGAATTAATGTAACTACACTTTCCTCCTTCCCCACCCTGGATAACAAGTGGTTTACTGGATGGTATTGCATTAAGCTGGCGCTGGTAGTGGTGAGAGAAGCAGACAAGAAAGGTCTGCTGAACATGCAGCTAACAGCATACAGAAATCAAGGTTTACCTAAGAGAGATGGAAATATATTCTGTCCAAACACTCCAGTGAAAGGAAGTAAAAAAGTGCTTAAAAATAAAGTTCAAAATGAAAAAAAATAAACAACCATTCTTATCCATGTTAAAACCAGCCTGTTTTTCTTTGGTTTACCTGCAATAACCTGCTAAAGTTAGCTGTTGATGACAGCCTGTGCCCAGGAAAACCTCATGAGCATACTGAAGCTACAACTAAATTCAGCCTTCAAGAACTCAAATATGCAAAAGGAATGACACATAACAGAAGACAGTACCTTCTCTAAAAGGAAAACAGCCCAACAATTCTATATGTCAAAGAGGAGAATCTCACAGACATTTCTATCAATATAGGAAGCTGAGATATTTACAGTATTTTGAACAATTTTTTAATGGAGAGCATTATAATAAGAAACTATTATAGAATTTGTGAAGCTTCTGTTTCCACAATTACATATATTTATACATTTAAATCACAGTAATTTGTGTGAAGGGAGGAATAACAAAAGCCATTAAGATTAATACTTCTGAAAACCTTTACGCAAACTTGCATCACATCTGTATGGTTATTGCAAGACAGCTAAGAAGTCAGACAATGAGAAGAAACACAGGCATCCACATTTGGATTTTGGCATGCAAATACACAGTAGGGAATCAACCCAAAATATAAAGAATCACAAGTCTTTATTGAAAAAAGAACCATTTCAAACACAGAAGGCCTTTCCTTGCTAGAAATTAAGTAATGGAGATAGATGAGCAGATTTCTTCCTTTGTTCTCATCTCTGGAAGTCTGTAGTTCTGAGTTTTGGGGGTTTTTTGTGTGTGTTTAGGGGTTTTTTTAATATATTACTATGAGTTATAGAAATCAAAATACTTCTGAAGATAACTCAAAGGAAGCCAGAATTATCAGAGGCACGTAAATGTGGCAGCCCTAAACCTGGAGAGGCAAACTGCCTCACACCAACCTGCACGTGCACTATGTCTATCATTAGCTGGTACTCTAAGGTGAGTAACTCTTCACAGCCTTTATTAGAGAATCATTGAATGGTTTGTGTTGGAACGGAGCTGAAAGATCATCCAGTTCCAGTCCCCTGTAATGGGCAGGGACACCTTCCCCTAGACCAGGTTGCTCAAAGTCCCACTCAGTGTGGCCATGAACACTTTCACAGATGAGGAATCCACAACTCCTTGGGCAAGCTGTTCCCAGTGCCTCACCACCCTCGCAGTAAAGAATGTATTCCTAATATCTAATTTAAATCTCCCCTCTTTTAGTTTAAAATGTTACCCCTGGTTGTATCACTATCTGCCTATGTAAAAAGTCCCCTTTTAGGCATCACATCTACTTCTTTTTATAGGTCCCCTTTCAAGTACCAGAAGGCCACAATGACATCTCCCTGGAGTTGTCTCTTCTCCATGCTGAACAAACACAGCTTTCTCAGCCTGTCTCCATAGGAGAGGTGCTTCATCCCTTTGATCATCTCTGTTGCCCTCCTCCGAATTTGCTCCAACAGGCCCCATTTGTCTTGTGCTAAGAACTCCAGAGTTGGATGCAGCACTCCAAGTGGGGTCGCACGAGAGCAGAGTAGAGGGGCAGAATCCCATCACTTACTCTGCTGCCCACGCTGTTTTGGATGCAGCCCAGGTTGCAGTTGGTTTTCTGGGCTGCAAGTGCACATTGCCAACTCATGTCCAGCATTTGTCCACCAGAACCTCCAAGTCCTTCTCAGCAGTGCTGCTCTCAGTTCCTCTTCCAATCCGTACCTGGATCTGGGATTGCCTTGACCCAGGTGCAGCACCTTGTACTTGGACTTGTTGAACTTCATGCAGTTCTCATGGTACCACTTCTCAAGCTTGTCCAGGTCCCTCCCTCTCCATGGCATCCCATCCTTCTGTTGTATCAATGGCACTGCTCAGCTTTGTGCCATCAGCAAACTTGCTGAGGATACACACTGAATGTAGGTTTAAGGCTTTCTGCTATGACTTTTTAAAAGGAGTAAGTAAACTTCTTCATGGTCAAGTTTTTATGCTGGTGTCCTCTAAGCAGAGGCATTTTGTAAACTCAGGATTACAGAGATAGAAATTGAGATGTTAGCTGACAACCTTTTGAAAGCAAAGCAAAATTTATTTGAAAGGCAACAATTATACACATCCAAAATAAGCTTAGGCTCTGCACAGGCTATCTGATATAAATTAAATTATATGAAGTGTGATAAAAGTAATAATGCCTGTTAGCTGTATCAGTGTGACTATTGTCATGTATGGTGTCCAAAAGCATAAAAGATTTTTGGTCGGCTCTAGTGTTTGCAAGCTGCCTTTTCAAATCTTGCTACCAATTATGTATGCACTTCTAGACCACAGGAACTCAATATTTTTCCCATGAAATATCCATTTTGTTAACGTTAAAATAACCCTACAATATGTAAAAACCCCATGCCCCGTTTCATAGTGGCATAATTTTTATTACTTTTCTCCACAAAGAGGAAAGAACTTAACTAATAGAAACACCAAGTTGATCACTTTGTAACTTTATTTGGTATCAGTTCTCAGCCCAACTTTGAATTAACTATTTCCTTGAGACAAGTCAAGGAAAAAAAAGCCCTGTAACACAGAGTCTCCTGCGTTATCAAAAGCATTTGATGAGTTGGGTTCCCAGCAGTTTTTGTACTGAAGTCAGGTTGGAGAAAATTCTAATTAGAGATGCTGAATTTCCTCTCATCTCCTTTTCTGAAGACAGCTGGAATACATGAGGGTAAAATGATAGTGACAAAGCTGTACAATGTACGTTAAAGAAAAATCTGTTCCCCTTGTATATGCAAGATGTTTCAACTAAGTGATGAACTAAGTGATGTTCCTTATTTCTAAGGAACTGTGGCATGTGAAGATAGTTGATACCTGCCTGAGGCACAGAGGATTTGTTCCAAAAAGCACATTAGACAACTGTTCAGCTGCACAGGAGGCAGAATAGTGGAACACCTGTAGCTAAAAGTCTTCAAAAATTCTTGTAACCTTTAGCAATTACAAGAATACTAAAATCCCAAGTCCACAGTTCTACAACCAAGTTGTAGCCTTTGCACTAAAAGAAAGGATAAACACAAGCAGCACAGGGATGAAATCACTCAATTTGTGCAAAAAGAACCAGAAAACAGCATTTTCAAGAATATAGAGACAGTGATGTGCTCTAAAACAAGCACAAAAAGCAGAGTTATCCTGGGGGTTGTCTGAGACTCACATGTGAGGCTCTAGCAAGAATTTGTACTACAAGAATTGCAGGCTTTGGCTCAAAACATGCCATCACACCTATCCTCCCTACACCCATGCCCCAGGAAACTGTCTACTTGAAACCCTTTTAGTAAGTCTTTCATATACACTTATTATAATATGTTGGATGTGTAAACAATTGGCACCAAAGGGGTGCTACCCACCAAGCAAGATAAGTAGCATGACTGAAGCCAAGTCATAGCTACAAATTCAGTTCTACCTGTCTTGTCTCATCTTAATACAAGAGTTGGTATGATATGTGAAATTTAGACAGGGGAGTAAGAGGAAAATCCTAGAGAGAACACCAATTTTGACTCGTTAACTCTATTTCAATCCTCAAGAATAAACTTCAAGGCAACCCAAGCAGATTAACAAGTACATTATTATCCTTTGCACATGAAAGCTTTAACTAAAACAAGGCTGTTTGTATACAACAATTCTAAACAAACATCTTGTTTATCTTCTCACCAGGGCCAGAGGTACAGAGAGAACAAAAATGTAACACATGAAACCCAGATGAGCATTACACAATAGCCCTCTATGCTACCATGAAAAAATATTAACTACCTTAACAAATACAGGCTCTGCTTATCTCCCAATGAAAGTACTTAACATTTCTGTCAAGGAAACTGTCACCATCATTCTGATCCTCTCATTTCCACATTTCATAGATGTCCCAATTCACTATGTGCATGAATCAAATCTAAGAAGTCACCAATTCCCACAGCTAATTAATTCCTACAATTAATCACACAAGAAACATTTCTTCGAGCTAAAAGGAATAAACATTTAAAAAGTGAAGATGCTTGATATTTATTAATCAAGAATTTGAAGAGCTCTAGTTCTGCCTGAATTCTTAGATTATCTTATTCACAAAAGCATTTCTTCTCCACTAAGTCATACAGGCTCTTCTACAACAATGCAACAGCTGTTTCAAAAGCCCCCAAAATATGGCGAGCTTATTACATCAGAAATAGTACATCAGTAATTCTTAATGGTGAGAAACCATGACACAATGCAAAGAACAACAGTGAATTCTGTCACAGTTCATTTCAAAGGTATGAAGTTGCCATTAGCTGAAGAAGGCACAAACTGTATCTCTCTTCCAATGCTGAGGGCTGAAAATGACAGAATAATGTAGGTTGGAAAACTCCTCTGAGATCATCAAGTCCAACCTTTGACCAAACACCACTTTGTCAACTAGACCACGGCCCTAAGTGCCACGTCCAGTTGTTCCTTAAACACCTTCAGGGATGGTGACTCCACCACCTCCTTGGGCAGCCTGTTTCAATGCTTGACAACTCCTTCAATGAAGAATGCAGGACAACACTTTAGATAAGGATCCTCCCCAGTCCCCTCCCCAAGACACTGAAATATGAAAGACTTTGTCCCAAAATTAGAGCTAGGTGTGTGCGTACATATGACATACACAGATACAAACACCGGGTTTTATAGGAACTCCAGGATGGCCTTTCAAAGCACTCACTTCTATATAGAGCCTCATCCTCCCCAACCCACAGACATAGGAAGGGTGCAGGGGGGGAATCTGCTTCCAATGTCGATCCCTCAAGGGACTTCACTTGACAGAAAGCAGGACAAAAGGCACTCTGCACTGCTCACTTATGTAATATGGCAGAGCCACACGTGAGAATGCTACAGCTAACTCATCTCGCTCTCCTTTGCCAAGGCCATGTCTGACAAGCGAGCAGAGCCCTGGCCCCTGCCTGGCTCCACCACCTCGCGCTCCCGACACCTGTGAGCTGGCCTGATAACAGCAGGATGCTGCAGGCGCCGGGGGCAGAAACCACACTGCTGATTACCAATCACTTCCACTGCAAAGTAAAATAACTAGATAATTTTAAAAAATGTGGTTGTACAACTGTATTTACAAAAGAAGTAGCATATGCAGGACAGCATTTCAAGCTGCATAAAAGGAAATGTGCAATTTGTTCCATTCCACAGCAAACGTTATATAAGCTCTTCAGCTTTCATTTGAAAGTCACAGATCAGGCAGAAAATTAAGAATCTGGCATTTTTTATTTAACCTCCAAAGCGCTGCATTTTGACCAAAAGACCAGCTAAACAAGTCTTTAAAAAGTAGCAGAGGAATCCAGTCCTGGCCACACCCTGCCGTGGTGGGGCTGTGTCTGCTGTTACAAAACCCAGCCAGGTACGCAGATACAGTGTACAAGATAGCACAGAAGAAAAAATAAATACTTAAAAAAGTTTTTAAAAGTATATAATTAAATATAAATAAAATATATACATATATAAATATATATAGCTTACAATATATAGTAGGTATATACAGTCTATCTATATCATATAGATATAAAACACAACTAAATAAAACGAACCAAAAAACAGACACTCGAGGCTTGGCTGGAAAGCCAAGCGCCCGTGTGCCCAATTTCACCCGCAGCCTGGCGGGGCCAAATCCACATTCGACGCTTCTCAAATTTCTACGCGGAGGACGCAGCACATGCTGCGACCCCGGGGAGAAGGGGATGCGATGTGCCGGCGCGGCCCTGCCCGCCGCGCACGAGCGCCTTCGCTCCGCCCGCGGGGTGCGGGGGCGGCTCCGTGCCCGCCGCGGCTGCCCCGCTGAGGAGCCCACCTGCCCCCGCTGGGTACCCACTCCTGCCCCCGCTGGGTACCCACTCCTGCCCCCGCTGGGTACTCACTCCTGCCCGGGCCGGGGCACCCCCGCTCCCCCTCGCTGCCTCTCCTCCTGCCGCCGCCGCAGCCTCACTGGGCGGCGCCGGGGCAGCCCCACCGAGCCGCGCACCTGCCGCAGGTGAGGCGGGCGGGGCCGGGGCGGCTGCGGAGCGCCCGCTCCCTTTCCCGCCAGCGGCTCCATGGCGGCATCGGTACCGCCCGGTGCCATCCCGTTCCTCCCTCCATTCCCGCTGTCCCGGGCACGTTCCACTCTGCGCTCCTTTTTCTCCCCCCAAAACAGGCAAACCCCGTAGCCGCCTATAATAGCCGGTGCCGTAAAGCGAGGTGTGGGCGGAGTGACAGTCGCGAGGTCCTCTGCAGCGAAGATGGCGGCGGGGGAGGCGAAGTCGGTGCTGTTCGTGTGCTTGGGTGAGCGGGGCGAGGGGCGGCCGCTCCCGCTCTGCGCTCGCCGCTTCTCGGCCCAGGGCACCGGCGGGGTTGGGTGGGAACGCGGTGAGGCGAGGGCCGGAACGGGGGAAATGTGGCAGGCCCACCGCGGTGCTGTAGGCGTCCCGCCCTCGTATGGTTCCGCGGGTTTCCCTTATGTAGGAGGGCCGGAGTGGTAGCCAGGAGGGGAGGCAGAAAGCGGAATCCACCTGCGCCCTTTTCGCCATAGGAATAACGAGGAAGAGCTTAGCGTTGAGGGTGGCAGAGCACTAGAAGAGGTTGCCCAGGGTGGTCGTGGAGTCTCCCTCTCTAGAGACATTCCAAACCCACCTGGACGCGTTCCTGTGTAATCTGCTCTAGCTGACCCTAGAGTCCAGGGGGATTGGACTAGTTAATGTCCAGAGGTCTGTTCCAACCCTAATAGTTCTGTGATTCTGTGAAATCAGTAGGAAATGGTGAAGGAAGTAAAATCCAGTGTTGACAAACGCGAAGCTTGTGTGTGGGGAAGAGCAACACCTAAATAGGCATAAACCAGCTCTGACCTAAGGCTGTTGCTTGGGGGCAGCACGGTGAGGTGGCTTTGAACAGCTTTCTGAGATGGGTTGTGCAGCACTTGGCTTCTGGAAGAGCGGGATGGGAACGGGGAGCCTGCCCACAGGTTTGCTGTTGGGAACACCTGACATGGGAAAGGGAGAAAAAATCACAACAAGAACCACTGAAGTTAATGTAACAGCCACTGTAAAAAGAGGGAAAGAAGGTTAGGACTTTAAGTAAGAAAAAGAACTTGGTGGGGGCTGATCTGTTATAATCTAATAATGAAATTTGCGGTCTGTTATGAAAATGAGTGAAAAGAGTAAGATTTTTTTGAAAGGCTACCAAAGTGAAGAAATAGGAAACTTTCTTTTACTCATACTCTGTATGTTTAAGTTATAAATCCTGTCATGCAAAGTCACAGAAAATAGAAGTGTAGATGGGATCAGAAATCACTTGAATGCTTTTCTGAAGCTTAGGACAATTAATTACTGGTAAACAAGATAATGACAACTAGCAAATAGCTAACTTAACTACATAGATTACAGAGCCATACCCCATTTTGTATATGTTTTCTCTAAACTTCTGGTTTCTTCAGGGGATAACAAGCTGGATGACTCTCTGCTCTGATATAGGAGGGCTGTTAACAGTATCTGCTTCCTAGCCCCTATAATCTTACCTATGTGCTATAACTCCCTGGCATTTTGCCACATTTGTTGCAAAACCATTAGTTAATCTTTGGGCTTTTCACTGGTTTTTTTTGTTGTTGTAATAGGAGACATGCAGATTAATTGAATAGCAAACCAAGAGTTTAGTTTTGGAAATATGTTCTGATGTTTACTTTAGAATAAAATCAACCCCTAATAATAATCCAGGGAAAACATCCTGTAGTAAGGGATTATCAGTTGCTGTGTGTTTGGAAGCTAGTGGTCTATACAGATATTTTTGTATAAAAACATCTTAATTAATATGAATCCTTCTTCTCAAACATGATGTTCTGAAGACAGTGGTAATCACCGTCGCTGTGTGCTGAAGGGTGAGCCAGCGTGGAAGAAGACTGGCCTGGCTGAACAGGGAGCTCTGGCTGGAACTGAAGGAAGAAAGGAAAGATTATGAGCTTTGGAAGAACGGGCAGGCAACTCAGGAGGACTAAAGGATGTCATGAGGTTATGCAGGGAGAAAAATTAGAGGGTCCAAAACGCAGCTAGAACTTAAAGTGGTTACTGCCATAAAAGACAAAAGAAAATATTTCTGTAAATACATCAGCAGCAAAAGGAGGGCTGAGTAGAATCTCCGTCCTTTATTGGATGCAGGGGGAAACAATGACAAAGGATGAGGAAAAGGCTGAGGTATTTAATGTCTTCTTTGCCTCAGTCCTGAACACTAAGATCAGCCCCTGGAGCTCGAAAACGGGGATGGGGAGCAGATTCATAGAACAGAATCAGATCCACTAAGGTTGGAAAAGACTTCCAAGATCATCAGATCCAACCTTTGAGCAAGCACCAATCTGTCAACTAAACCATAGCACTAAGTGCCACATCCAGTTAGTTCTTGAGCACTTCAGGGACAAGGACTCCCTCACCCTGCTGGGCAGTTCCCTTTCAATTCTTAACCACCCTTTCAGTGAAAAAAATCCTCCTGATATCCAATCTGAACCTCCCCTGCTGCAGCTTGAGTCCATTTCCTCGTCTCCTATTGTGAATGGCCTGGGAAGAGACCAGCTCCCACCTGTCTACAGTCTCCAGGCAGTCGTAGAGAGCAGTATGGTCTCCCTGAGCCTCCTTTTGTGCAGGTTAAACAACCCCAGCTCCCTCAGCTGCTGCTCACAGGACTTGTGTTCCAGCCTTGTTGCCCTTCTCTGGACATGCTCCAGCCCCTCAGTATCTTGTAGTGAGGGCCCCAGACCTGAATGTAAGATTCAAGGTGTGGCCTCACCAGTGCTGAGTACAGGGGGACAATCACTGCCATGGTCCTGCTGGCCACACTATTGCTGATACAGGCCAGGGTGTCACTGGCCTTCTTGGTCACCTGGGCACACTGTTGTCAACTGGCTGTCAACCAGCACCTCCAGGTCCTCTTCTGCCAGGCTGCTTTCCAGCCATGTTTCCTGCATTGAGAGAGCTGCTGGAGGTGCTCACCGAGCCACTTTCAATGATTTACCATCAGTGCTGGTCAGCTGGAGAGGTTGACTGGAGGTTGGCAAATGTGGCACTCATCTACAGGAAGGTTTAAAAGAATGATCTGAGGAACTGCAGGGCTGCCAGCCTGATGTTGGTGCCAGGGAAGGTCATGGAGCAGATCATCATGAGTGCCATTATGTGGCACTGGACAACCAGGACATCAGGTCCAGCCAGGCTGGGTTTAGAAAGCGCAGGTCTTGCTTGAACAACCTGATCTTCTGTGACCAAGTGACCTGCCTAGTGGATGAGAGAATGGCTGTGTATGTTGTCTACCTGGACTTCACTATAACCTTGAACACCATTTCCCACATCATTCTCTTGGAGAAACTGGCTACTTAGGGCTTGGATAGGTGCACTGTTTCCTGGGTAAAAAACTGGATGTGTGGGCCCAAAGTAGCAGTGAATGGATTTACATCCAGTTGGCAGCTGGTTATGAACAGTGGTTCCCTAGGGCTCAGTATTGGGATCAGTCCTGTCTAGTATCTTTATCAATGATCTGGACAAGGGGATTGAGGGGTACTGTAGTCAGTTCACAGACAACACCAAGTTGGGTGGGAGTGTTGAGCTGCTGGAGAGTAGAAAGGCTCTGCAGAGGGATCTGGACAGGCTGAATCGAATCCAATGATAGGAGGTTAAACAAGACCCAAGTGCCAGGTCCAGCTCTTGGATCACAACAACCCCCTGCAGTGCTGCAGGCTGGGGACAGAGTGGCTGGAAAGCTGCCCTGTGGAAAAGGACCTGGGGATGCTGGCTAACCACAGCTAAACGTGAGCCAGTGTGTGCCCAGGTGGCCAAGAAGGCCAATGGCATCCTGGCCTGTATCAGCAACAGTGTGGCCAGAAGGACCAAGGCAGCAGCGATTGTCCCCTTGTACTCGGCAGTGGTGAAGCTGCATCTCAAGTGCTGTGTCCAGTTCTGAGCCCCTCAATCAAGAAAGACATTGAGGTGCTGGAGTGTGTCCAGAGAAGGGCAATGGAGCTGGTGAAGGGTCTGGAGTACAAGTCTGATGAGGGGCGGCTATGGGAGCTGGAGTTGTTTAGCCTGGAGAAAAGGAGGTTCAGGAGAGACCTTACCACTCTCTACAATACCTGAAATAAGTTAAAAGAGACGAGAGGAAATGGCCCCAAGTTGCACCAGGGGCGGTTTAAATTGAATGTTAGGAAAAATTTCATCCCAAGAGCATTGGAAGAGGCTCTATAGGTATTTAACAGATGCGCAGACATGGTGCTTAAGGACATGGGTTAGTGGTGGACTTGGCAGTACTGGGTTAACAGTTGGACTTGATCTTCAGGGTCTTTTCCAACCTAACCTATACTATGATTTTGTGAAACAATTCATACATGTGGGTTTGTAAGCCCAAAATGGTGATTTGCACTATAACAAGGTTTTAATGCAGGATCTCTTTTTAGTATAACGTAATATAATAGTTTATATAAATTATTAAGCCTGAGGAAAGGGTGGCCAAGTCAGTACCAATGTTAATAGGAAGGATTTTTTTAATCAAATGTTGTAAATAGTTTTTAAATTTCCTCTTCTGTGTTACTGGGTTATAAAAAAAATCTTAGTGATATGTGGTGTGAAAAGCTAATTGACTTGATAAGCACTTCTCTTTTTTCCAATTAAATATACACTCTTTTCAGTTAAATTTTGGAGGCAACTTGTTTCTTCTTCCTGCTTTAAGTTTGCTTAATTTTTTTTGGTTATTCTTCAAGAGTGATACTTTTTTTCTCCTAAATTTTATTAGGAATAATAGCTGAGATTATTGCTGAAAAGAGTACTAAACAGATTTCTAGAGCTGCATTTAACTGTAGTATTCTTTGCTAGTTAATGCAGTACATTAATGCTAAAATTTGCCACATCTAGTGAGGATCCCAGAAAGGACAATCCTTCATGAAAAATTACATTTGCTTTCTACATTGTTTTGAAAGAAACCTATTACTGAAATATCTATCGACTGTTCTTTGTTTGTGATGAAATAAGCATATACTCATTACACAACAAAATACAATCTAGTTAATGTGCATAAATACATTAGCGATAAAGGTTTCTCATCACTGAGAAATAATTGAAATACCCAGCAACATACCTAATTACAGCATATGAAAAGGCACCAGAAAATATTTTTTTTTTCATTTAAGCAAAGAAATAATTAAAAGTGGAGGTGAATCAAAATGCAGTTTGCTCATTTTACACGTATGTAGCTCATGTAATTAATAGTTCAGCTCCAGAAATGAGCTTAATATGATGCTGTGTTACATAAATCAGTCTCTTTTTCTCTGATGACTTCTCCAGTATAACACAACAAGCTGAATAGGCATCTTAGAGCAGGCACTGGCTTACTGATCTCCTCCATAGATAGAGGAACAGTTGTAAGATGGGTGTACTGTTGAGCAAAGTGGGTTTGGCTGGGTCTTCAGCAGATTAATGCTTGTTGTGAATCACTAATTTTGAGTCTTCTCCCTGGGCACCCAGACTGCATAGAATAATTTCTGAAATGGCAACTAACTTAGTGGGTATGAGGGCACTAGACAAAGTTACAGAGTGATTTGAGTTTCCCAGTTCAGTTGTCATGATTCATCATATTGTTTAGATATAGCCAAATACTAGGTTTCATGGGACAAAATGCTATTTATAGCTGCAGAATGGGACAGCAATAGGTTGGGTAAGACATTGAAGAAGTAATGAAAAACAATTGCTGTAATGAGGATTCTTGGCAAGTTGACATAAAGAAATTGTCTTTTTTTACAAAGAAGAGAATGTTAGATAAGTGTAAGGAAAATTTATCTTTCTTCTATGCAGTATTGGTAATAAAGCTGTAAGAATACAGTGTCTTATTTAATCTGTGTTTAGAAATGATGCAGAAGTACTAGAGAGTTGAAAGCATGGTTGTAAAAGTAATCTTGGAATTGAAAAACAAGATACATGCTTAAAACATGTTAAGGTCTGCTTGTTGCAACTAGGTGCTTATGTGTTGAAAACTTGTGTTTTCCTGATGAACCTTTGGGTTGATTAGAAAAGCATAATGTACCAGCAGTTAAATAATTCAGGATAATTATTCTTGCTGCAAGGGAAGTTTTTTGAGGTGCACACACATACACACACACACACACACACACACGAATGCAAAGACCAGAGAATCTGAACTAAAATCAGTGTCTTGAATGGTTCCTCACAAAAGTAATTGAATGCTGAGTGTGACAAGATGGAAAGAACTAGGACTTGTGATGAAGTTCTGACAGGAATTTGAGTACAGAATGGAATAAAGTGACTGGTCAGTTTTAAATGCTTGTGAAGGGGACCTGATGAATGATGCAGATGATGCTGGGAAACATTATTCCAGTCACTTGGATAAGTGACCATTCATGGAAAGATAAGCAGAATAAAAATCAGGTTTGTACATGTGAGAGGATGAAAACTAGCAAAGCTTTAGTTATTAACAGCAGACAGAAAAATAAAGGAACAAGAGAAAAGCATTTGTTTGCATTTGGGGAAGGTCTGAGAGATGTAGGGAGCTGAATAAGGAACAGTTAAGATACAAAAACAATTGAGAGAATAGATGATTGGATCAACATACCCAGAGATGGGCAATGGACCTGAGCATCAAGTGGATCCAAGTTATCTTTCCTATCAAGTAGAAGCAGAGCTTCCCTTTCTGTCTGGGAATGGGTCAAAGATTAGTGCAGAGACTGGAGTAAGAACTCAAGAAACTAAGCATTAGCTTAGATCACTGTCACTGGCGGCCTTGTGTTTAGAAAATGAGTGAGAAAATGGTTCCAATACTGATTCTGTGATTGAAATCCCTTGTCCTTGAATCACTGTATTTGGAGATGTTTGTAGGATTAATTTCAGTGGATTGACTCTAGGTACCTTGGGCACTAGTTTTGTATGATAGAAAATGTCACTACAGCTTAAAGAACTTGAAATGCAAAAAAATGAAGGGAGAAGATAGAGATTTTGAGAACTTGAATACTGCTAGCTTCTACATAAAGCCAGCATGATCAGATCACTTGGAAATACAACAAAGAAGAAAGGAACACCAGGGGAGGTTAGGTAGTGAAGATAAGGTGTAGATAACATTTAACGAAAATAATGGTTAAAGTCCAAGGAGGAAGGTAAGTGCCCTACGACTCTTTTTGTGAAATTTCCCCTTTCACTCTCCAAATATGTCTGTCAATCCATAACTTAGGAAATGCTGTACATCTATGAGGAACCTCAGCAAAACCTCAGAAGACCAATGCGGGATGTAAAACTGGGTCTGAAATGGACAGAAGTTAGTGAGAAAAGTGACTCGAAAACAAGGATTAAGTTTGCATATGTCAGTGGGATAAGATAGGGCTTTACATCAATCTTAAGATGAATGACAGCAGTTGCAAGGAGTAGCATGGGTAAAAGTTGGTTAGGATGAAAATAATATGGCACAGTATGTGGGGAAAAGAGCTTCTGTTAAGTCAGTTCTGTGATTCTGTCCATAGTTCCCAAGAATAGATTTGAATGCTGATTGCAGTTCCGTAACAGTGTTAATACCTCTGTTAATATCTGAAATGTGTCATCAGGGAGGATATTATTTTTCAAGTCACAAACTGGGTTAAGTGTTTGTTTCAAAAATGATACAACTGGAGTTTATAGTTACTGCTAGAAGTGGTAGTTAATATGTTAAATCAAGGGTGATCATGGTGCTGATGGATAAAATCATGATGGTATTTTATATGATCTAATTAAAGCTTGTATTTATGACATTTATTTTAAGAAGTGGGCAAACTATAGAAGAGTGAAAATTTGGAGCAATTCAATCCATACAAAGCAGGAGGTTAAACAAATGGAAAAAGCCATGAGGGATTTATTTCAAAAACACCATTTTGAAATTTTGGGAGCTAGTTAATGAATGACTAGGACCAAGAGTATTAATCATTGGTTTTTACTGAAATGTTGACTGTAGTAATGAAAGTTACTGTTCATACACAGTTGTGTGGGATCATTCATACAGAGAAAAAACTTGGTACAGGAAGAAATGGATGGCCTCAACAGCTGGTGTAATGGGAACAGAACATAATAGTTTAGAAACAAGACTCAAAGATCACCTATTTGAAACAACAAAGCAAGAGAGGGAAGGGACAAATTAGAAGGAGGGGTTTATAATCATAAATTTGATACTCATGAATGAATCAAAGGTGATTGTAGAAGTTCTCTGGTTATTTTCAAAAGAACCTATTACAGACTTATTTTTTTATTTAAAAAATTGGAACAAACTTTTCCTGTAGTGTAGTCAGTCATTTTGCTTGTCAGTATTCAGGAAAAGTAAATTCAAACTAGAAGAAGTCCAGATCTGACTTTACTGGAGTGATTAGATAAGGTCAGTTAATTTCATGAGGACATTGAGAGCTTGGTTTGGTTAGTTTAGCACAGTTATGCTTGGCAAGGGTTCTGTATCTGTTGAAGGAAAGACAGAGACTGATGTTAACCAAGATCAGATGAGCAGAGACTTCCAGGAATAAATACTAAGTTGAAACTGGAAGGTCTTGTGCTACCACATGAAATTAGTATCTGGAATAGCCTTTTAAAATAATGATGCTTTTTAAAATGGAACTTGATGTAAGAGGAGCGGTGCTGTATATGCTTGCAATATCAAAGGATTGGGTTCATTGATATGAAGGTTATTTTCTGTCTTGTGCTATATGTTTCCATGTTTTGAAATTGTATTGTTTAATGCTTAACTCACTCAAGAAATGAGATTTTTTTTTTTACTTTATTACCATATTTTAAAGACTTTCATAATTAGTAGTACTAACCTGTTTTCTCATTTAACCACAAAAGGAACCCCAAAATTTTTCTGCTTTATTTTTCTCCCAAGACTGATTTAATTTCTGTGCATGGAATAAACTAATTCAAATAGTATTAGTATGTTTTCTCCTGGAAGAAGATATACTGACATCAGAACTCACTTAATATTTCAGCAAGATCAGTTTTTCAATGGTTAGCCCGTTCCCTTTGCCATTTAGTGATTTGATGTTCTCTAAATCTTTGACAGTCAATTTGTGTTGCTTCAGACCTTCACTTCCCTCTGTGATTTTTATAGTTGACATGAGTGTGGGAGCAAGTTATTAAATGCCCAGGTCAAAGTACCTTCTCTCTTTAGCAGTGAAGTACCTACCTTGGTGTTTTGTTTGAAAATGATATTAACTGCCTCATGTGAAAATTTCTTTTTGCTAATGGAAATTTAGCTTTGTTCATGGGCATTTCTTTCTTTCTTTTTACTGTTTGAGATTTGGAAAGAATTTAATCAGTAGTAGGAGAGTGATTTATTTAAGGGTACAGAGATGAGTTTTGCCATTTCTGGTTTTTATACTTACCTGCTCAAAAGTTAGAGATGAGCAAAGTTACACATTTTGTTTGATGGAAAGTGAAGATTTGTTTGTATGAGTTACTGCCATCTGGGTGATATATCAAGTATTATGAGTATCCATCTAGTTACTGAAAATTTCTGAAGGATAAAAAGGTAGAAAGAGTTAAAGTAATAGTTGAATAGGCTTTTTATTTTTGTTGAGACACTTCATTCTTTTTCAAATATGAATTTCTGTATGCATTTTAAGAGGTCTACCATAGATTGTTACAGTTGTAGTTACAGTTTCAGAACAAATATGCTGTAGATCCATTATTTTTAGTTTTTAATGGGGCTGTAATACATTGTTGAAATAGGTTATTTTTGAAATAAGGTCAGATCAAGTGGCTAGTGCAGTTGGAGGCCATTGGAAGGAAAGACTGATTATGTATTTGTATAAATACCTTAACTGTTTGCTGGCTGATTGACAGCACTTAAGCTTTAACATGTGTTTGGTTTTGTTCCTAATCCTATGTATTTTGGACAAAAAAAGTTGGGAGTTTTTTTCTGTGATATTTTTAGAGCCTGTGTAATTGTATTCAATTTTTGGGGGTTAGAATTAGTTTCTAGATGCTGCTCTTGATGAGGGCTCAGTTAATCTGTAGTGACTTGATTTCAGTGACCAAGAGTATTTTTACTACAGGTTGTTCAGCCATTTCACTATGTTCTCACAATGGTGGTGGCTGTGTTTTGGAGTTGTCCAAAAGGTTTTGCTCATAGTGAGGTAGTAATGTAGTAAAGTATTCAGGCAAATATTCATGATTCTCCATGCATTACTTGAAGGTGGTATTAGTTGAAATTTGGCAGTGTGTAGGAAGATTCAAAGATAAAAGTAATATGCTGCCATTTAAATTCTGTAGTTTTGCTGCCATTTAAATTCTGTAGTTTTGCTGCCATTTAAATTCTATGGTTTTGTCTTCTGTGATCACATATCCCTTATAAAGGAGAAGAGAGTGATGTGCTTACACAGCATTCGTCCTATTTATTTTAATAAGTTATATCTTTTCTTATAATAATACGCATTTCAAGAGACCAGTGGATAGTATAGAATCCTAGAATGAGTTGGGTGGAAGAGGATTATCAGCTAGATCATCTCATCTAGTTCCAGCCCCCTGCCATAAGCAGGGATGCCTTGCACTAGACCAGGTTGCTCTAAGCCTCATCCAAGGCTGGCTTTTTACATTTCCAGGGATGGAGCACTGCAGCTTCTCTGGGAAACCTGTTCCAATGTCTCACCACCCTCACTGTAAAAAAAAAAAAAATTCTTGTTTATGTCCAATACAAGTTTTCTCCATTTCTTTCTGTTTAAAGCTGTTGTCCCTTGTCCTGTCACTACACCCCCCCTTTATATATAGAAAGGTTGCAGTAAGATCTGATCTCCCCAGTTCTTCTTCAGGCTGCACAACCTTAGTTCCCACTCAGAGGTGCTCAGCTGTCTGATCATCTTTGTGGCCCTCCTTTGGACCCACCCCAACAGCTCCATGTTTCGCCTGTCCTGGGTGTCCCAGAACTGGCTGCACTAGTCCAGGTGGGGTCTCATGAGAGCTGAGTAGAGGGGCAGAATCCCCTCCCTAGACCTGCTGACCATGCTGCTTGTGATACAGCCAAGCATATGATTGGCTTTCTGGGCTTCAGGTGCACGCTGCTGGTTCTTATCCAACCTCTTACCCACCAGTGTCCCCAGGTGCTCCACTGGACCCCTCTCAGTCCCTTCATGCCACAGTCTGTACTGATATTGGAGATTGCCCCAACCCAGGCACAGGACGCCGGGTTTTTACAAAGTCTGCATTCTATCTAAGTAAATAAAAATCTTTAGTCTGATCTGGGCTGAAAAATCTGCACAATTACTGGTTTTTTATTTTCAATAGTCTGAAAATTCACTTGAATCTCTTGTTTCCATAGGAAACATCTGTCGCTCTCCAATAGCTGAAGCAGTTTTCAGAAAACTTGTAGCTGATGAAAAGCTTGAACATAAGGTAAGCTATTTATTTCTGTTCCAAGAAATAACTGTCTCGTAGCCAGTTAGAAATATAAGCAGTGAGGAAAGAAACATAAAAATATAAATTTGTTTTTCTGTAGTGGAGGATAGACAGTGCAGCGACATCTGCCTATGAAATAGGAAGCCCTCCTGACTATCGAGGACAGAATTGCATGAAGAAGCATGGCATTACCATGAATCATATTGCCAGGCAGGTACTGTACCTTAATTTTCTTTAAATCTGTGTATATATTTGTTTTGTTGTTACAGTGGAGGACAGACAGTGCTGCTGTTTCAGACTGGAACGTGGGGCGCTCCCCAGATTCAAGGGCTTTAAGCTGTCTAAGAAATCATGGCATTGAGACAGCACATAAAGCACGACAGGTAGAAGAGAGCATATTTTCTTTCTTATTCATACCCATGCCCTAACCATTGCAGTCACAGAAGTCATTTGATCAGGGCATAAGCATCAAGTAATAAATACTCTCTGCAGTTTTTTAAAGGACTCCAAAGTGGCCTAACTCTTCTAGTTGAGCTTCAGGAGTTTTTTGTTATTAAGGTTCATTGGAAGTATAATGGGAAAGCATTGAACCAGTTTCTTCATTATAGAAAAATCCTGCCTCCAAATGTTTAGTATTTTGAGCATTTTTAAAATACTTTTAAAAATTAAGTTACTCTAGTAATCTGTGATGCATCCTTCAGCAAGGAGTTGTATATTTATATACAAAGAAGTAGAATACCTGTTCATCCATCACAAAAAGCTTCTGCATTTGCATGAAGATCTTTTAAAAATATCTGGAGTGCTAAATTAGAATGAAAGCACTCAAACCCAAGATAAGTAGCACAGCTGGTGGTAACTTCAGAGGAAAACATATCCTTGAAGCATTCTTAAGTCAAAGGCAGGTTTGCCACTTAGTGAAATCCTTTAAGTTTTACCTAAAATTGTATCTGTTAACAAAAGAACATGTATTTCCATACTGCATTCCAGAGAGATTGGAAGTAAATGTGTCTGCATCTATTTAAATCATTCAGACACTCATATAAATGCACATAATTTACTTCAGTTAACTATTCTCTGGATATAAGATATTCCTTTAGGGCTTGACCTTTACTTAGTTTGAGTTTACGCCACTAGTTTTTGTATTGACAAAAAGATCAAGCAGTCTTGTTATTATCTTACATTTCTGTTCCCTTCAGAATTTTTCTAGACCTCACTGAGGTCATATTTACTTTCTTCACTTTTCAAAGACTACATGTTTAGTTTTTTGACTTTCAAAAATAAATTTTCTCAATTAGTCAATTGCCCTCTGCTGACCTCTCCTGATGTTAATCTCTGTTTATATGATAAACAGAATTAAGCCCAGCACCATTTCACATTTTTCAGTAATTTACTATTAGAATAGTTACTAAAAAAGTCTGTTGTGGTCTTTTCTTGTGACAACGTCCGGATTTACTGTTTATCAGTGCTTACAAACATCATTATTTGTCAATATACAAGCTAAATGGTTCTGAAACTATTCAATCAGTGTTTCAGTCATCACAGTAGTGTGACATGTTTGTCTTCTTAGAAGATATGCCTTGGAAACTTGAGAACTGTTCTTGGGTATTCCTAGAGTGGTTTATGAGCAGTTAAATTAAAGCAAAGGACCCAAAACAAGTTGATCCTCTGTCTTGAAGCAGATCTTTGTATCCTTCTTTGGCAGAGAAGGAATGAAAACACTTTAATGTTGCTTATACATTCTGGCAAATGAAGAGATTTTTCAATCAGAAGACTCTAAAATGTTACACAGACAGGGAGAGAAAAATTAAAAAATGAGGTAATAAAATGTAAGACTTAACAGGATGAAAATTTGTCTAAATCATCCCAGTACACATAGTTTGTTTTGTAAAGAAAATCTTAAAATCCCTGAACTACAGCTAACTGTTCATTTTGCACTGATGTTAACTATGTAGCTCCAAATTTTTTTTTCCAAATTTCTGTCATATGGTCTCTGCTGATTCTCTGAACTGCATACCTGTTATGGTCTTGTAGTACTTCTGAAAAAAGAGGTACTTGACAGTGTAGAATAGGACTTTTCAGAGTGGTCAGGTTAGTACAAGTGGAAGTGTATTTGTTTCACTATTAGAGACAAACTTAAGGATAGACTTTTGTGTGACACTTGTTTCAGAACAGATTAAGGAAGATTTAATACAGAAGCTGCAGAAATAGAGAGTAGGGATTTACCTTCTGTTGCCTTCGAAGTATTGTCATAAGATAAGTACCTTGTACAATTATCCTCTTCAGTCCTGTGGAAAACTGTTATCCACCCAGTGAAAGGCACCTTCTCTCATGTAATTTTTTGCATAATTATGATAATCATGTAATTTAGCATTTCTTTTTTATTCAATACTACAAGAATGGTTTATGTCAAAGAGAATATTAAATTGGTTGTGTCCTACCATCACATACAGTGATGTTAAAAGTGAATTATACTTCTAAGTTAAAAGTGAAGTATAAAAATAAATGTATATATTTATATATAAAATAAAGTTGTTAACATTTTAGTTAATGGTGGGTTGCTGTATGAAATTCTCTAAGCTCTTATTCTTCATGCACAAACCTGAGAGGTTTTAATCAGTTTCACTTTTATTCATGCTGAGGCCAAAATTGATTTTGGTATGACTCATACCATCCATTTGCTTTAAATATGAAATTGAGATTAGAAGAAGGTTGTATTAAACACTGTTTCACAACTGAATAAATTTGAGGATTACTGCCTCTCTGTGCGTTTTAGACAGAGAAAATGAGATTTCCCTTCTGTAAATAAAGGGAAATGTTTCACTAATAAATTAATAATTGTTATATGCATTTTTTAAATGTAAAGTAATTGTTATCTGTGTAGTTTCATCCCAAGTTGACTACTTGAACTCTCCACTTCTCAAAATGTTCATCAATTTTTACATCCTCAATTTCATCCCCCAAACTACTAGTTTTCATAGTTTTGAGGAGTACCTTCAGTTACTGGGGTTTGCTCAATGAAAGCTTTTTTTTATCTGACACTGTGTTAGGGCTTAAAAGTACAAGTGAAATGGTAACCTTGGTTTTAGGGCTGCATTTGCAACTGGTTTAGTGGTGGTCATAGGGTAATAACTGCCACATTGTCAAGTGATCCTAGTTTATTCTTACATTTATCTGTACAACAAAGAAATCCGTGCCCTCAGATTTTCACAGGGGCAAGTGTTCAGCTGTGTAGAGCAATCAGAAGCAGCTTGTAGAAGATTTGCCAGGAAAACAGAGCTATTTCCACTGCAAAAATACTTTTTCATAGGTCAGAGGCACTGCATGAATACAGCAAATATTTTTACAGTAAAAATAAACAAGTCTGTATTAGTTTTCATTATTAACCCTTTCTTTTCATGTTCACTCCTGACACACCTCACTCCTTCAGTTCTCTTTGTGTGTAATGTTTCATTTATGGTTTTTTTCTGGTGATAATTTCTGTCTGTCTTTTCTTACTCCCTTTTATGGGAGCTTAATCTGTATCTATTTGCTGTTTGCACTGATGCCATGATGATTTTTTATCTTTTCTTTTATACTCCTGTTGCACCTTTTTACAACTTCTGTATTCTTAGTGCTTTTTGCCTACATTCTTGGACTTGTTTGTTCAGCTCGGAGACTAAACATTTTAGAAGCTTTGTAGTTAGGGGTCAGTGTGCCCCAGACCCCAAGGTCCTCTCCAGAACACATTCTGTAAACTAAGATAGAACCATCCAGGGGAAGGTTCCTTGGGGAGGGGGGGTCATTCAAGCCTCTCATTGGGGAATTTTTGATAGCTATGCTAATTAGTAAAACCTATAATGTTGTACCAGATCTTTTGAGGGTGAGCATTGTGGTGTGCATTTCGATGCATTCGACGTGGATGCGTGCACCTAAGGATCCTTAAAATAAATACAGAGGTAAAACCCCTTTTCCCCTTCTAACCATGTTTGACTCTTGATTTTAAGACCAGGAAAAGGCATCAGCACAAAAAAAAAAAAAAAATAGTGTCTGCTTTGCCATCTAAACCTTTTTTTTTAAATACATAAATAATTTTTACAGGTTAAAACTCTGCCTTGCAGGATAATGTGTTTTGCCTTTTGGCTGTTTACTTGCTTACTCACTTCTCTAGCCCATTGTTTTTAGAGATGCCTGCCAGAAAACCCTGTTCTGAACAACCTTCCCAAGTTTCTCGGCTATGATGCTTCACACAGGACTGTGCAGTCTTAAAGTGAACTCTAATATTAGAGATTTTATTCCATTTCTTCATCCTCGTTATGGACACCTGGTTCAGATATCTTATCCCAGCATTCTGGGCAGGGTCCAGGAAGATTTTTCCCTAAGCTAGGCTTAAATGTAACGTGAAATAAAATGACAACTGGCAAATATCTGCAGCCATCCTTATAACAATAAGATGACATTAATATTTAAGCCAGCAGTTTATCTGCTATGTTTGCCTACATGACTGAACTCAGATCGCTGAATTTAATTTATATTCATGTTTAGAAGTCAATAAATTACAAGAAAGGAAAAAGAATAGATGATATGATGGTAGGAAGATGTACAATAGATCCCAGATTTTTTCACATCATACTACAAATTTTGTGAATTTACATGGGCTAAAATACTGTGGATGCATTTGTTTTTAAGAGATTAACTCATACCCTCATACTTCATCTTTAAGTTTCACTTGGTATCTTTTCCTGTGCAGTGGCAAATTTCTAGATTGGAAGTACTGCAACTGATTCCAGGTTACCTACATTTTTGTTGTCCTATCAAAAAAGTAATTTTTCTATTTTATTTCTAACCATTTTTATTGCATGGTTCCCATGATTGGAAATTGCTTTAGTGCTACTAGTTGAAAAGTACTAGAAATGTTGCTTTTAATGATGTTCTAAGTTGATGCATGAAATGTGAAAAAAAAAAAATAGAAAAGGCCCGTTAAATAGCTGACTTGGATTGTTTGTTTTCTTGTGGAATACTTGCAGAAATGGATAAATAATCATGGTAGAGTATATTTAAAATGTTGTAGGTTATTGTAAAATTTGATGAAGGTGCAGTTCTATTCTTTCCACCTGTGTCTTTTTTAATAAATCAGAGCTACAGAATTTGAAAACACTTTTTTCCCCCTTTTTATTAATCAAATGCAGTTTGTAGGCTAAAGCACCTGTTTTTACTTCTAGATTACTAAAGAGGATTTCCAGACCTTTGATCATATACTTTGTATGGATGAGAGCAATCTAAGGTAATGTATGAAGAAATGGAACAAATTCATATGGATTATTTGCAGTGATGTCTCACAAGTTACTTTGAAGACAGATGTCACATTTTACTGCTTAGCTTGTGTTGGGGTTTCTTTGTTTGGGTTTTATTTTTTTTACATGTATGTGAATGATGTGCTAATGGATGGATTCTTCACTTCTAGTAAGTTTAATTAGAGTCAGAATTCAATGGTTTATTTGTGTGATACATGCCACTCAAGGATTAAGGACATGGAAATTTAGTTACTTTGTGCTATATACAGCTGATGCCTGTATAATTAAGAATGAGGATGTACTTACTGTCTTGATTGAAGTGATCTGTTTTTCTAATTGCATGGCAGTTAAAAGACAAATTGGGAACTGGGAAGGGATTAAATATGGTGCAGGTTTTTTTTACTTTTTTATAGAAATAGAGGGAACTCTGAAATAAGCAAGGTTGTTAGCTTGGGGAAACATTGTTTTATTGTTAGCTGTGCTCTAGTTAAGCATACTTTAGAAAGATCTGTTTAAGTAGTTTCCTAGTGTAAAAATTTGGGTATCAGTAGCAAAATTTCTACTCAATTACATACATATTGAGGATTAAGGAGCTGAATTTGAATAAACTACAGGTGCCAAAGTGCTTCTAAGGGCTATTGGAAAGTTAGTTTAAGAAGGCCCAGACCAAACCATCACAACCAACAACAAAACCTAAATAAAGACCCTATTAGTAGCACATAAAGTCTTATAGAAGCAGCACCACTTAACTGAAATAAGAATGATTTTGTTGAATTTTCCAGAATGTCTTGAATAAGCTCTCTTCCACAGTCTTCATGAATGAAGGGTATGTAACACTGGGCTTGATTGCAGCATCTCAGGCAATGACGTGACAAGGCTTCTGTCTATTTTCACTTGAATTCTTAAACAGAAATTTGAATTAACAATTTATATGATATGTGCTCTAGGGCAGAAGAAACGTCAGAACTGTGACAGGAATATTGCTACTGCTGTGCTGAAGTTTTGCCTTTAACTTGCACTGAGTTCAGCCATTTTGCCTAGGAATGCCTATTTGTAGCTCTAGGAGGGCAGGCTGATTCCAGGTGTTGGTGGAATGCCTTGTCATATCAGAAAAGGAAGATTTGGGACATGTCTTTTCTTTAGTACCAGACCCATCTGACCCTCTTCTGTTCATTAAGTGGTATGCCAAAAGCCTTTAAGAAGATAGTCTGACATTTTTTTAATAATAAAAGGTTAGAGAATTTACTGAAAAATCTGTAAATTGAAACAATAACTTGATAGAGGAGCTCTGATTTTTCTTCAAGCAAAAACAGTACTGTGGTCTCACTGCTATTTCTAAACTATCTGAAATTAATTTCTTAATCAGAATTAATAATTAAAATTTAATTTCTTAGAACTGATATGGTTATGACTAAGTATTCACAAGAGGGGTTTTTGCCTTTTTTAATGGTGAGTAAGTAAAATGATGATTTGGTATGGAGATGTATAATGTTAAAATAATTTAGTATGTTCTGGGAGTTCATTGTGAAAATGGTAGTACTGAGCTGCCTTTAATCTGAAGATGATGAGAGGTGCATTTTAAGTGCCTTTGGGATAACGGATGACCATTTTTAAGCAAATAGGGAAAATGCCATCTCAAAATGAGACGCGGTGTAGAGGGAAGAGGATGTGACAACTGATGAAATGTTACAGTATATCAGAAGGAAAACAGGTGTAGCTCACTGATTTACCATTTTCTGTTAACTGAATGTGGTAAGATGTCACATGAGATAGAGGTAGTATTGAGAGAAGTTGTAGCATACCAGTCTAAAACACTGGCTTTGAGCAGATAGGAGAATCTTACTCGTACTTCTGGGAAAATACCTGGATAATTTCCATTGTTTTTTGTTCAGTACAAGCTAAGGGTGGGTGTTGAAAGTACTAATGATTGATTTGAGGAAGAACCCAATGAACTGACTGTTACAAAGTTTTTTTAAGCTGTGGGTCAAGTGCCTGACTGCTTGTTTATTCTCTGAATTCAGTTTATGTCCTCCTTACTCAATTAAAAAAGACCCCACACAACAAGAAAAACAACAACAAGCAGCAGCATAGAGTCCACAGGATTGACAGAGTCCAGACATGTTATTTTCCTATTTGTCTAGAAAAGATCATGAACATCTTGTGCTGATGCCAAAACTCTGAAGGAAAATTCAGGGGAAAATTTTATTTTCTCTTCTACAGAGATTTGAACAGGAAAAGCAACCAAGTTAAAGACTGCAAGGCCAAAATTGAGCTACTTGGAACTTACGATCCACAGAAACAGCTTATTATTGAAGATCCATACTATGTATGTGTAAGAAATTCTTTGGGTGGCTTGATAAAAATTGTGTTTGTGTAGTATATAATCTTCCCAGATCCCACAGTTGGTGTATGATATATAATCTGATGTTATACAAAGTTGAAATGTTAACATTTTTAAAATGGCTTAAGAAAACTATATATTTAATGGGATTGGAAAGGAAAATGTTACTATGCTTATAACAGTTACTAAATTTAAATAATGCAGTGCACCTATCTTTTTAATATTGGGTGAAGCCCTGTTTGATCAGCCTCCTTGCAAAGAGGATGTGATCAGGAAAGATAAAGACATGGACACAGGTGGTCAAAAAAGTTGGTTAGTACCAGCCAAGAGCAAACAATTAGACTAATATTCTTCAGTTTAGGAAACAGAAGTGGATGAAGATGCAGTACGGTTCTATAAAATCTTGATATGAAAAGCTGCATAAGGAATTGCTATTCATTACCCAGGAGGTAGAGAATATCAAATGGTATTAGTGGGGAGCAGGTTCAAAATAAAAAGATGGGGGGTTTTTTTGTTTTTTTTTTTTCCCCCACACAGTGCTTCATTAAACTGTGAAGCTCAACATGACAGGTTAGTGTGAGCATAAAAAAGGAAAATAGTTAAAAGGGCTCAAAAGTGAGTGGAAGAAATATGTGAAGGAAAGTCATGCAGGATTGTTAAATACAAAGTCACAGAGTTTGTCTGTGGAAATTCCTGAGTTCGGACTAGAGAGATCTACACAAAAGCTGCCACCAAGTATTTGCACTGTTTTTATTTTTTCCTAATGTCTGTTGTTTGCCATTACTGACAGCGGAAAAACCAGTCTGCAATTTGTACTTTCTCTTTAGCCAGTATTGTTATTCTTACAGTCTTTTTCCTCTCTTCTTTTTTAGGGGAACGAAAAGGACTTTGAAACTGTTTATGAGCAGTGTCTTAGATGCTGTAAAGCATTTTTGGAGAAGTATCATTAATGCTTCATCATACAATTTCTAAAAGAAATAATTAGCTTCTCCTGAAATATGTAAAGTTTACTTGATTGATGTATTTAAATTGTAAAATTATTCCTCTACATTCAATACTTACTCAGTTTAATTTTCTATTTTAGCTGTTCTGTCATCTAATGAAAAAATACAGAAAGGTTTTAATTGGATTACATGATCAACCATTTTGTCACACATCAGTGTAGTAATAAAGTATATAATTTAGGATAAATTTATCTGTAAACTCTTCCAGTGCTTTCTCACAAGCACTGCAAAAGTAACACCTTGCTTCCTTATATGCTATGCTGACTGAACTGAGGTCTTGTCATTGTGTCCACAGTGAGTTAATTTCAGTCAACTTTCAATGGTTATCAGTGAGATAATAATTGATGTATGACCTTGGTGTGTCATCCCAGTATCATTAGGCAGCCTTTGGATGGAAGGTGTTTCATGTGGAGCCTGCTAGACTAAAAGATCTGCTGCCTCATAGAACCAGCTAAGTCTTCCTTTGGTCTTCTGGTCAGTTCCTACCACACTGACACAAGCACATGTAACACAGCATTTACTTTGGGGGAAGACATACCAGCATAAAAGCTGAAATGTGAAATCACATTTTATATCTCAAAGTAGTAAAATACTCAAGTCCATGCAATATAATGGAATATTTCATGTAATCCCAGTTCCTACATGAGGGTCAGACAGTATTCCCAGATTTACTCAGGAGGTCGTACAGCCTGTCAAAAGTGTTCTTTGAGAGTACAGTCCAGTGTAAAGACAGTCCATCTGTAATACAGTACTAAGTTAGCAGAAGGCCAGTAAGTAGAGAGTTCTGCTCTTGGATGAAATTTGAATGCTTTGTAAAAATCTTATCTCCTGCTTGTCTGAACATCACCTTTCCTGTCTGCCTTAGACATGTAAATGTACTGAGATCAGTAATGTAAGCGATACCATGATGATTTTCCTGTTTTGAATATTCTCAGCATTGGTATGAACTAGTATTACCACTGTCTGTAAAACTGGATCTATAAAATTTGTTTTCTTACTTATTTAGCCTTGTTTTTGTCTCTTGCTGCCTTCCAAACTTGTAGTCTCTCTGCTTGTCACCTGCTCAGCGTTCTGGGAGAGAGATGGATTTCAACAGAAGATTGTGTTATTCTTGGGGAGTTTGGAATCCTGGTGTCACTCTGTGTGTATTGCAGACTTCACAATGGCGATTAAGTTTCTTGGGACTTCTGCTGTAGAATAGATGTGTTTGTGTTAGTGAGGTTTCTGTTTTGTGCTAAAATTTCAATCAGACATAAAACTTCAGAACCTGCTTAGAAAAGGCAGATGGTAGAGGGAATACTTAAATACAGAAATCAGAATCTTTGTGCATTATTGCATTACCATCAGTTTTGACTTCTAAAAAACAAACTAGGAATTGCAAGCTAATAGCTGTTTCACTTTTCAGGGACAAAGAGTAATACAGTGTTTCAGATCCGATTGAGTACTGACTCTGGAAAAATTCTTTTCAATTTCTTTTATGAACGTTTTGACAAGGTAAATGGGGGAAGATAACAGGCAGTTAGGGACAAAATATCCTAAATGTGGTGGAAATACTTAGGCATAATCTAATGTTACTCCTTGCCAGAATGACCATTTCAAATATTCCAGTGAAAGTAAAATAACTCAAAAGATAGACAACATGATGGTTTGTGTTTTCCCATTCATCGCTGTGTAGGAATTCAGCCTATGGTTTCTTGCATATTAAAGCTAAGATTGAAAGGTCTTAAATCTTTATCTTTGAGCTGCTGGGGTAACAAAGGAAATAAGAGGATATGGTTGTTTACCTTCACTAAGCTTAGGAATCTTCCTGTAAAGTGATACTTGGTCAAAGCTCTTTGTGTTAAATTCAGTTCAGGTTTTAAAAGTTTCAGCCTTGAGACAGATTTTCAGCAAGTAATCTATTGACTAAAGAATTCACCACCTCTACTCGGAGGAATAAGCTGGTTGATTTATTTTTATAATTAGTAGTTTTTTATGGAAGAGGGGAGGGAGCACTATGGTATTTTATACAAATTTGTTGAAGCCCAGAATACAGAACAGGGATTGCCTTCGGGAAGGACAGTTGCACAGAACCATTATTTGGGTTCAAAGAGAAACAGTGAATACAAATCATGTATCATACAGATGACTAACGCTCACACATCCAAAATACCACTCATGAAAAATGTAATTTTGAATGAAAAAAGAACCAACTTCTATCTCCCTCCCCACCCCCACAGCTTGTTATATTTTAGGTAGTAAAGTTAAGACTAAAAAAAAAAAAAAAAAAAAACCTGCTATAGTATAAGTGTATTTTGTCAGAGCATGCTGACTTCTGCTAAATCTAGAGAAAACTTATATGGGTTTATTTATATTAATTGCTTAAATCATTAAATAAGTTGGTATTTCCCTTTTACAAGGAAATTTTCTAGAAGGTTTTTCTTCAGCCAGATTTTGGGTATCCTACTAGAAAAAGAAAGCTTTACAATATTTTAAACTCCCATGTTAAGTATTGGGCTGTGATCTGGTCAGTGGAACCACAGTGAAGCAGAGTTCCACCCACATGTTTACCCTCATGTAGATGAGCAGCTTTAGTGAATCCCGTAGAAGTTGATTCCTTTAACAACCAAGTTTTCTGCAGGCATGTATTACATCCATTGAGATGTGGAACTTCAGCATTCAGTCATCATTGAAAGCAAATAAAAATATGTACTTCTCCCCTGCTAAATACAGCTATGTTCCAGGATGGGATTTTGTACTTCTGCCGTTTTCTCTTTTCTTCTAAACAGTTGGATGCTGAAGGCTCTGAAGTGTCAGTTTTCAGAATCTCAGCTCCAGTAGTTCTAAGGGTGCGGATGGTTGTGTTTGGTTTTGGTTTTACATTTTGTGGTTCAAATTGAGGATAGAATGGAAACTATGAATGCCAGCATTCAGATAAAAGTAGCTGTGGTTCATTGTAGTGGGGTGACCCTGGCTGGATGCCAGGCACCCCCCAAACTCTCTCTTGCTCCCCTCTGCAACTGGACAGGGGAGAGAAAATACAACGAAGGGTTCATGAGCAGAGATAAGAACTGGGAGAGATCATTCATCAAATGCCATCATGGGCAAAACAGATTCAATTTGGGGATATTAAACAAATTTTTTACTAACACATTCAGAGCAGGATGATGAAAGTAAAGTAAGACCTTCATACATTTTCCCCCCCACCCCTCCTTCCCAGCTCTACCTCCTCCCCCAGCAGCACAGGGAGATGGGAATGGGGGTTTATGGTCAGTTCATCACAGGTTGTTTCTGCCACTACTCAGGGAGAGGAGTCCTTCCCCTGCTCCAGTGTGGGGTCCGTCCCACAAGAGACAGTTCTGTAGTCCATCCTACAGGCAACAGTCCTCCCCAAACTGCTGCAGCATGGGTCACTCTTCTATTGGGTGCCTTTCTTCAGGCACAGCCTACTCCAGTGTGGGTCCCCCACAGGCTCACAAGGTCCCTCCAGCAAACCTGCTCCAGTGTGGGCTCCTCTCTCCACAGGTCTGCAGGTCCCTGCCAGGAGCCTGCTCCAGCCTGGGCCTCCCATGGGGTCACAGCCTCCTCTCAGGCATCCACCTGCTCAGTCAGGGTGGGTCTCCTCCATGAGCTGCAGGTGGATCTCTGTATCCTCATGGTCGTCCTGCACTGACTTTGGTGTCTGCAGTTGTTCCTCTCAGATGTTCTCACCCTTTTCTTGTCAGGCTGCAATTACAGCTGTGCAATAGCTTTTCCCTTCTGTTATCCCATAGGTGTTACCACCACTTCTGATTGGCCCAGCAGGACCATCCTGGAGCTGTCCGGCATTGGCTCTGCTGGACATGGAGGAAGCTTCTGGTAGCTGCTTACAGAAGCCACCCCTGTAGCGCCCCTGCTACCAAAACCTGGCCATGCAAACCCAGTACATGCATTTGCAGATTGCACATAAAAATTTTCTTCCTTTTTGAGTAATTTTACTGTGGCAACTGGATTTAATTTCAGATTTAAAAAAGAAAGGGAAATGTGTGTCAACGCTTCTGGAGTAAGTGTTCACTAACTCCTTAAAAATTCTACAATACTAAAATTATTTACTGGACATTTTCTGACTATATTTCTGACTTGCAGTATCGTGATTAGACTACAGATTATTAAAAAAGCAAAAAGCCCCTCCCAAAAAACAAAAACCCCAGAACAACTGTTAGTCTTAAAAAAATATTCCATTTTATAATGCTGTAGAGAACTGGAGCAGCCTTGTGGTCTTGGGCATTTTTTGGGTTTGAAACGTACAGATCTGTCCATCCTCACAAATCCAGGGTGTCCAGATTACTGAACTCTGAGGTGAGTACACCTTTCCTTCTTACACTTGTGAACTCTTAGTGGAAAGAGTTTTACGTGTGGATAAATGATGGTAGCTACCAGAAGGTAGTTTGTTTACCTGGATTCAGTGAACAGAAAGCAAACTGAGAACAACATAATACCAAACACTTTATTACTTACGCTTGTTATTTACAGTATTTACATATTGCACGTTTGCTGGAATGTTTCATACATTTATTATATAAAGTAAATTAATGGCAGCTTGTGTTTGTGTACAAAATCCATGCTCCACTGTCCCAAAAAGTATGTCTACTTGGAATTACGTTCCTGTTTGTCATGCAATTTGTACTCCAGGGTACAATGTGACCCCAATGCAAGTTTGTTTTAACCAAACTTTTAAAAAATTGCATAAGCATGAAGGATATCAAGTGACCACAACTACTGTGGAGCAGATCTTTAGTAGTTCTAGATATACAAACAAACATTCCTTAAAACTGTAGAATTAAGCAATAGAACATGAATTTTCTTGGTGAAATATTTGTGTTTACATTATTTTTGGCAGCATTACACATCAATTGTAGTGTGTTTTTAAGTATGGAGCATTAAGTACTACTGGCGGTTATGCTACTGTAAAGAATGTCAATCTGCAAACTGTTGATGACATACAAAACGCATGTTAAAAGAGTTATGGGAAGTAGTCTGTCAATCTGCAAAAATAAATCTCTTGTCCACAATGGAGTTCACTAAAAGGTAGTAAGTTCTATTTCCCTGTTGGTTTCCAAGGCACTTCTCTTGGTTCTTGGTGTTTCTTGTCACGGCAATAACATCTGGTGGATTAAAAGAGAAAAGAAAATTGCCTTTCATCATTTTTATACTCATATATATACGTTTGAGAACGTGTTTATCATAGTGAAAATAGTAAATGAAACTGGAGAAATCAGTAATAACTTTTTCAGTAGTGAATTTCAGATTTAGCTCAGTTCATATCAGCCTGACTGTTAATCAAGGCTGAAATTCTGGAAAGCATCACTTTTTTTGATGGTTCATGTTTGGTAGACAGACTAGGAAAATCCAGTTCTATCTATTCAAAATGTGTTCGTAGTTAAGTCTGGCCTGTTCCAATGACTACATCTGTGAAGTCAAAAAAGTGAATAAACCTCAGGAATAGCATTAACAAAATGCAAAATGCTGTCCAAATGCCTTGGTGTCAGGAGCTGCTGATGGGGTGCCCAGTTTGAAGAATTTAGGAAGGATCTGATGTTTCATTGGGCCCATTTGTGAAGAAACTTGGATTCATATAAACAAGAAACAAATAGAAGTAAATTTTTAAGATTTGGTTGTATAAATATAGCCCCTGGAACATGCCAACACTGAGCCACCACAAACTAAGCAGGAGCTGCAGTGGTTAAATTCACTGCCTGTTCTATCAAGTCTTCCCAAAATAGTTTCTTGGAATGAAATCACAACCATGCATATGACACGGATATCAAAATCACAGACACAAAATTACAGGTTTCCACACTGCTTATGTAGGTATTTTGTCTCTATTCTGGAAATGTTGATTTAAAGGTTGAATGGTGAAGGTTTTCAAAACCCTACTCCCTCACACCTTTAAAGCTTACAAGAAAATGTAGTGTAACTGCATACACACCTATCTAGAAGTCTGTCCTCTTCTAGACAGGTGAGCACTGAATTCTGCAAGTCTGTCTACCCAGTGTCATGTGTTTCTATGCCTGTTATTGTTCTTTTTTAGAAGTAAAAACTGTACAATGTCTTTTTAGTCAGCAGGAACTCCACAGCTGAAAGACTCTTACATGCAAACAGATTCAGCTGAAGCTTTGGTGTCTTACAGCCATCAAAAATTCATGGGAGAGATAAAAACCACTGGTACTCTGATACTAGAATTCTGATGATGATATTTTTCACAGTTAAGCTTTCATATTTTCTGTCTGAACATAGGTAACTGTCTTTCCCATGATCAGTGTGAATTCTCTGATACTCTGAGTTTCTCTACATTTTCTACTGCTTAAGTGTAATTTGTAATAGAATAATTTGTATGCAAAGTCAGTTGGACTTGACATAATCCATTGAAAATCAAGCTATTGGTGCATACAGAAATACTTGTTAGTAGTATTTAAACATTTAGTTTTGCAATTTTTGAAAGCTATTAGGAAATGTAATAATGTTACAGAAAAGCTTAATGTAATCTAGGGTTTTTTTCTGGCTTTGCAGATAGGACAATTACTTTTATTTTTTTTTAATATCCTTCCTTAGAGGAGAAACTGATGTAAATTTTCCTTGTCTTGCATTTTCATGTGGCTTATTTTCTGTATGTATGCTCCTACTGTACTCTATTTAAGCTATGATGCTAAAAAGTGATGTTTAGAAGAAAGTAACGTGCTTTTGGTTTGATCAGTGTGTGGTACAATTTACAAGTTAAACAGTGAAAATGTAATAAAAAGTTTTTTCATTACTAACGGGAATATGCAGCTCGCTGGGGGTGAAAAACTGTGGATGCTCATTTGTCATCTCATCTACATCTGCTTTTGTATGGGTAACTTACAGTTTTGTATCAGCTAACTTATAGTTTTCTAAACCCCTGATGTTTTCAGAAACCCTTGAATAGACTCCAGATTTTTAGTACTCATAAATCTGTTGTACTTTTTAAAAAAAGTTTTTATTTCATATAGTCTGTAATATCCATCAGTCTAAGAAAATTGGGCTGGAACTTAGCTGAAGGATGACGGATAGTCTTAGTGGAGATCCTGAATGCAATTTGACTACAGCCTCTATTGAGAACATAGGTAATTATACAACTCCCCAACCAATTGCGCTAATTTTTAAAAGCACAAATGAAAGCTATTGTAAAGGCATACTACAGCTTTCCAAATTTGATTCTAGGAAAAAGCTAATCTATATGAGAAGAACTTAGTGGTTTAAATATCAATATAAACTTTAAATACTGTGCCAGTAGGACTTTTGTGGCAGAAACTTCCCATGCTTACATAAAAAAATTCTTTTCCCAAGTGTACACACCCAGGTGAAATTCTGCTGTAATGTTATCACAGAGAGATCCATGCATTGAAGATTATGAAGCTCTTAATGTCCCATCTGTTGCTAGCCACAGACATCCCACAGCAAGGAAAACTATGCTGGACATAATAAACCTGGACAATGCCACACTAGTAACCATATACACTGACTGCCTTTTTAACTCAAAGTAGTAGTTCTGATAAAAGTCTTAAATTAATTAACTTGGGAACCACTTCCTGGCACCAAGAAGAGGTGATTGAACATTGCCTGAGCAGCTGTGTAAGACAGATCACGCTATACTTTCTAGAAAAAAAAGACCTTCACTGAATAATACACAACCCCCTCATCTTAATTTCACCTTCACTTTTATGGAATTCAAGTGTCTGATATTTCTTGAATGCACTCAATGTTACTCTGAATAAGCACCAGTCTAAGGGAAAATGCAATTAAGGGCTGTTGTTTCCATTGCTAAAAACACTTGAAGCAAAATTCAAGTGCCCAAATACTGTGGTTTAAGAATAATTTGAAAAAATGGATATATAATATGGTGTAAAGGAATGGTATATTTAGTGGGGTATTTCAGTTTTTTTCTTCATGTATTTTAAGTTTCCAACTTTATCTTGTATTTTCAGCATTTGTCACATATAACTAGTATGGTCAATGCATCTTGAGGAGTTTACACAGATTTTTCTGAGTTCCAAAGGAAACGTCAGTTTTAAGCTTATTAGGAATTTTGCAAAGAATATTTGACCTGTATGTGTATCTGCATCTTAAGGAAACAAGCAACTGGTAGGTTTCTTTAATATACTTTTTATAGTATGTAAGTCTCATTTTCTCTGCTTAGCCTGAGACTCCAACTACTTGCACCAGTCTTGTATTTATTAGTGTAAAAGTATGTAATTAGTTTTACTTTGTTTATTTGAAAAAAGTGTAGATGCTTTAAAAAAGTTTTAAAAACCCCATTAATAGTTGTCAGTACAGAAATTAGGGGAAATCTTCAAAACAGAAGTATGTAATATTATGTGATAATGCAGTCCTTAGTCCCTGAACTACTCCTCACAGTACAAGGAGTTTTCAACATAAGTTATGAGATCAGTGCTGGTGTCTAGCAAACACATAAAGAACAGGTAATGGAAAAGGGAGGGCACCAACAGTAGCACCTGCGGTTTTCAAACAAAAGCAGTAAAATCTGTATGATTTTAGCCAAAGTGGCTGTGACAAATGCTGTCAAAGGGATTTTCAGATTCATCACCGTCTGTCACAAGAAATGCTCATGATCTGAATTGTGAACTTTATTTAGGTGAAGACTTTGGGAATTGTGTTCCTGGCATCTCTTACCTACTGTAGATATGGACAATGTAACAGTTGTGGGATGTATCTGCATGGAGTGGAACAAAGCAAGCATGGAATATGGGAAGCTGGCAGAAGAATGAGGCTGAAGACCAGAACAAAAAAAAAAAGGAGCATCAAGGACAGGACTCCAGCATAGCTGTGTTGACCATGAGAAGGGTTACAGAATAAAATTAATCAGAGATGGTGCTGGTGACAGCCAGGGAATACAGCCTGGGTGGCTGACTGGAAAAAAAAATGGTCTACTGAGAGATGTGATAATAGAAATCTGCTGCTCTGGCTTCACTCATGCAATCTCAACAAGTTGAAGGGCTGTTACTGGGTCCCTGCATTGCTCATGTCTGTAGGACAGGCAGAAAGGGAACATACGCTCTAAAAAAAAGAGAAGATGGAGCTCAGTTACACATGTATAGAATAAATGAGAAAAAGTGACGGCTCCATAAGACACGTTGTACCATAAATGCACATGTGCCCATTTAGGTGTGTGTTGTGACAGTAACAGATGTCTAATTTCTGTTTTCACATATTATTTTCTTGTTTGATCTTAGCTCTGAGTTTCAATGTCTTGTGTGCTTTAAAGCTGTGCTTGTCCAAAATGCATTTTAAGTACAAATAAAAATAAATTTATCATTTCTTCTTCTCTCCAAATTGATGTCTAAAAATGGGTAGATGTCCACAGATCTGAAAAATCCACCAGAACTACCAGTCTGCCAAAGTAACAGTCCATCTATAGCCCAGCCCACTTAGAAGTCTGAAATGAAGCAAGAATCAGATACTGAACAAAACAGGAAACCTAATTTGTTTCACACAAATTGAACTGATGCAGTGGAAAAGCTTTGAGGAGAAAAGAGGCTTAATCTTATGGAGACACCTGTGCATCTCCAGATGTGTGTAGTAGAGGACAGTCTTCCTTTCTGCTAACTGAGGCTGCTTAAGGAGTCTACCACTACAGATTTGTGTCTGTGTGAATAAGAGGAGAGTTGCTGCTAGCATTGAAACATGCCTGCTAGTTGAGCAAAAGTGTTGTTTGAGAGATGGACATTTTTAAATAGACTCCCAGCTTGAGATGTGAACTACTTTAGTTGCTATTCCTTCATATTACAAATTCGTGTTTACAGGACAGGTTGTTAAGATACAGATAAAATTTTCTAAAGAAAGGGAGAAAAGAATTTCATACTCTGATGTATCTGCTTATTGATATTGGTAATAACATTATTCACCTATTTGCAAAGTTAAACAAATTGTGTCTCATTTATCCAGACTGGATAGAGAGAATGACTTGTAGCAAGTCATTCATTAAATTGAACAGCTCCATCATGTTTTCCTGCAGTCGTGTTTTCTTTAGATTAAATAATCCTAATTCCTGTAACTGTTCTTGTATGCCGAGTTTTCTAGGCCTTTGGTCATTCATGTTGCTCTTCCTTGGACTCTTACAAGAAGAACCCACACGTCTTCAAGTGTGGTACCCTTAATTAAATATAGTATTCCAGTAACAGTAATTATGTCGGGAATTTCATAAACAATTATTCTATTTATAAATTCCAGTATTGTTTGACTTTCTTCAGGTGTAACACTGCTGACTTCCTTAGTTTGTGGTCCACGTCATCCTCCATGTTTTCGACAGCACTATTTAACTATGCACCAAATTCCGTGTATTTCTGCAGTTGAATAATCCTACGTGACTTCATAATTCTGCTCTTTATCTGTTATCCTGGTTTTAGACTATTTGGCCTATTTTCCAAGATTATTTTTAATTTCAAGGTTGTACTGTATCATAGTTGCTTCTCATATAATACTGAAATACATAAATACAGTATTCTGTCACCCAAGTTATTAATGAAAATATTGAACAATATCAAACCCATAATGAAGCTGTGTGACACTGCTCAATAACATTTTTCCAGTTTTGACAATGAAGTACTAACAACTTATATATCTTTTTCCAGTCACTTTTACATTTATCTTGATCCTATTTCCCCAGCTTGCTTCTGAGAGTGAAGTGCAAAACAGTGTCAATACTTTAAAAAAAATATATAAAATGCTTAATATTTATTACTTTTTGTCACTGATTCTTTCCACAAGATGTGTATTTTGTCCCAGAGTTAAAGCATCTTGGTTTGAGAGCATTTGTTACTGACCAATCTACATGGTTATTAGTTCTCCCTCTGTCCAAGATCACATTTGGTCTCAGGTAAAGGCTGAGGACAGAATTTAAATTACTCCTTCTGTACTCTTATGTTACAGTTCTCTAAAAATACAGATAGTTTGGGAGTACTTTTTGGTTCGGTTGATTGGCTTTTGTTTTTATTTTGGTGGGTGATGAAATTTCCCGAGTATTTGTGGGAAATAGAGGCACATCTAGGCAAAACAGGAGGCAATGAACCGATAGACATGAGAGGTGTACACAAGGAAATCCCAAAAAATCCAAATAGCCTGAAGTTAGTTTATCAATGCTCCTATCAATATATTTTAATTGAATTACTATAAAAGCACCTGTGACCTATCTACATTTATAAAGCTCTCATGTGTATAGCTGTGTATACATTAACTCATACTATTGACTACAGCACCGATCTACAGCTGCACACATAAAAGGGCGGCTGCTGCTGCCGATACAGGCAATTGTGTACTGAGTAAACTCTTGAAAAATAAGCCACAGCTGTTGTGTTTTGTTCTGTAGCAACAAATGCACTATCTGCTAAGTGTATGCTGCTATAAATAATTCACAGATTATGCACATGGACATTTATGTAATGACTTCCAGTAGGGGGTACCCTTTCCTTAATGCCAAAATTTGCCAGATTAAGCCAGTTACTTCAACTCCTCTGGGAGGGGAATACCTTATCTACAGGACAGTTGTTATTATACTCCCATGAATTTTCATGTATGAAATACAACATCCACTGCTTTGCTATGCAGTGGAATGTCATTTCTGCTAAAAAAAAGCTTACCTTTATCCTTCCATGCACATAGGGCTTACTGCCAATCGAGTAAGAAGCCTGGCACATCTTTTATAGTCTGTATGAAAAAAAAAGAGCATGACTAGATTACCAGAGAAATCAACTTTGCCTTTAAAAATCAAAATTGGTATCAGTGTGCAAATTAGTGTCATAGTGAAGTTCAACGAATACCTTAGTTTGCAACAGAATAAAAATCAACTCCTTTGACTTAAAAAAGGAGCGCGTAAAAATTGTGTAATAACTGAAAGCCGTGTTTAATGGCACGTTTAACTATGCAACTGAGTTCTGCACATGTTCTATCTGTAAACAAACAGCATGAATGTGCTTGGAGTCTGTCCAAGTGTATGTATGCGTGTATAAAATTTATACATCTGTGCCTCTGCTTCTGTGTGGGATCTAAACATGTGACTGTAGTATTTCCATATTAGAGAAAGAATAAATAGTGCTCAGCCACCTTTGAAATCCAGCCCTCAATGAGCTAGTCTGTCAACTTAATATTAAGTAATGCCACTCTCCAATAGATTTTTTCCTGGGAAAGCTGTTAAATTAGACAAGTAACATCTTCTAGTCATACAAATGTTAAGTCCAGCCCAAGTGGATGACCACATCATAAACATTCATAAGAGTATGAAGTTTTATCTTAAAACTAGTAAAATTGTTTTTTCCACTGTAGTCCTATTGTTAGTTGTTCCTATTTTAGGTACCTTCAACTTTTTGGTGCATTCATAGTAGGAGACAGAAGCAATGCAAAACTAAAGAAATTAATCAAAAGGGGTTTTTTTCATTTACATGAAAAACTGAAAGCAAATATTGTGAAAGTTGGTTATGGACAGATAGAAAAGTAAATTATTTTTCAGGTGCCAATGCTGCCACACTGTACAAAGTGCTACAAAGTATGCCAACACAGTGCTTTTGTACTGGCTACCACCATGCTGCAGCATCACTGACACTTTTAGTTTCTTTGCTGTTTGGCCTTCAGATTTCTACACAGAAGGAACACTATAATTTGAAGTAAGGATATTATCAAAAAGTAACATCATCCTGTGCATGAAGAATTAAAGCAAGCTGTTCATCTCATTTTCCTAGAAGGAAGTTACTTTAAAGAGATGCTAGTCAATCCAGTCCAGTAACTGATGTTGATTTTTTTTAGGTATTATTTCATTAATGAGTAACTACATTTAATGTTTTCTAGAGATGAAATGTTAGCGATCCCCAACTCACAGCATAGTTATGCTGTAACTGCCACTCATACAAATTATCCTCCATTATCCAGACATTATGTTGGTGGATATGTCACCTGGCAGAAGGAAAAGGCTAATTTAGAGCCTTTAAGGCCAACTAGTCTTTAGCTTCACAGCTTGGAGTACTTGTTCGTGCTGAGCCAAACGATGTTTGTGTTGTGATCCTTATGAAAAAGGTAATATGACTGTTGCTTGTTCAGAACAGACAAATTATGAACAACTTACATCTCCACCCATGTAAACAGAACGTGATCTGGCTACCTCTCATCTAGAAATCCTTGTCTTTCCAAGGAATTCCTAATCTGAAGCCTTACAAACAGAGAAAATGTCCACAATTCTTACCAAATATGCCTTTAACATGCACTGGGCTGAAATATTTATTAATACTTGAAACTTGGAATCTGTAACTCTTGTTTCTATTCCCAGCTCTGCTACTGACCCAACTGGTTGACCTCAGACAAGTAAAATAAAGTGTGCTTCCATTCTGAAAAGGCTATGCTAAAATAGCATCTGCTTACTCAACAGGTCCTCCTCAGTGTGAATCTGGAGTCACATCTACTTACTAATAAATGTCAATGTTTGATTTTTATTTAATTCTCTATGCTGCCAACCGTGATGAGGTATCATAAGCTGCATTTGCTTAGTTGTGTCCATCAGCACTTTTCTGTTTTTTCTAAGCCTTATGAAGTTATACTTTTGTAATTCACTGAAGACAAGTGTTGCAAAGATTCACTATCAACATCACTGGTAGATTGGTAGCTGAATAGTCAGAATATAAAATGTCTATAAAATGTGTCCTACATAAATAATCAATGAAAACTAAATAACCCCACCTGGATTTGTGATCCTATCTTGAATTTACAGCACTAGAAACTAAATATGAGATATTTGTGAGGGGAGTTATGTTCCTGTACGAAGCAAACCCTTGGTTTGGAACCCATGAGGCAAATACATCAGTACCTAAGGATGCAGTGTTTAGAGCCATTCTACATAGTGTAGTTGCAGTGAGAAAGTTTTATTTCCATTTTCCTCTCTGTAATGCTGATGCTGTTCTAGCAATGCTGTAGAGGATACTTAGTACATTTCAGAGCACTCCAAATTTTTCTTTGCAGGGAATGTATTCTGAGATTGTATCACTACTGATACTTGATAGAGCTAATAAATTTTAGAGTTTCCCCTTGTTTTAGGGAAGTCTGTGCTTTTGTTACTTACATGCTGGGATGGTGCAGTCCCTTGTATTGTGATAAAGCCGATGAAAGTGTTTGCTACATTTTGGGCTAAAGTAAAGTGGACCTGAAATATAAAGAAAAATAAATTATGAATCAGCACAGCTCACAGGTAGAGTAGTGCAGCTTACGGTATGTATGTGAAATATGGATACCAATGCAAAACTCAAACATACCCGTTAAATGCTTCAAGAACTTGTCTTTCATCCTCAGATCTCTGGGAACTATTTCTGTGGGACAGAAAAAAGAATAGTTACTCTACTGCACTGGAACTATGCTTGCCAAGTACAGTATGAGGACAGGGAATACTCTGTCCAGAAAACATCACCACTATGTCTTGACAGGTGCACAGAGGGCAAAAGCCCTTCGCATACAGTAGGCTAAATTGCAAGAATTTGCTTTACATAGGGAGACCCTGTAAAATGCTCTGTGAAACACAGTGCTGATGAAACAGTGCCTGTTGGGTGAGAGATCACTTATGACGATGGTTATTAACTAAGAGTCAGATTTTAGTCCTCTATGAACTACATTATCAAGTTTACCTAGGTTTAAATTATTTCATATTACAAGAGTGGTAAAGACCCAAAGATATATTCAAGTTTGGGGTTGTGTCTTCTAATTCTCTTATGCAAATGTATCCACTATTCTGTGCCAGGTATGTTTGCAGAAGCACTGTTCTGCTCTAATCATGAAACTGGATTGATCTACTTACAGGAATCTTCCCCCCCACCTCCCCCCTTTAGCAGTAAATAAAATTCACAGGAAATGATTCCAAGCAAATTGCTCTCTTCTGGCTCCCTATGTTTGTGGTTTACCGCTTTGTGTTGTGTGTTCAGCAGATGGCAAAATGAAACTGGTTTACTGAAATCCATTTTAGCCCTAACCCCTGCTTGTGACTTCCTGATTTACAACTATCTTTGATTGCTTTCCGTTACAAACACTATGCTGATAGCTTAGTGCTGATTGTGTATGATACACTAGCTTTATTTACTTGACCATAAATGTGTGAGCAGCCTTTTTCGTTCCCCTGGCACCTCTTTATCAGATATAGAGCAGAGAGCATTTCCATCCAGATCTGATCCACTTGTGAATTTAGACACTTCTCGAAAGTCATTCTTCATTTACTTCTAACTTTAGTCAGTGTAAGTAAAATTGACCTTATCCTATTTGACCTAATTATGTCATGAAGAGCATTAAAAACACACATGCTTCACTCAGAAATTTCCCATGGGACAGGCTCTCTAGGAAAGTGATGCAAAAACCAAAATGAAAGACTCTAACTAGTAGTTCCTTTTCAGAGTTTCTGGAAAAACTCCATTATAATACCAGAACGAAAAATCGCTTCAGAATCAATAACAACACTACCAAATAATCTGCTATGAAGCAGGATTATTAATTTCATAGACAACTTTTCCACACAAGCCAGATGTTTTGCACCAGCAGGGTGACCAAAAACTACGCCCACATTCCAAGATGAGATTTAGAGTTGTGCAGATCATGGTTCCCTGCTTAGTCTGGCCTCTTTGACTTTTCAACATTTGTAGAACAAAATGTTCTCTCCTGTGTTGACCTTAAGTAGAACAAAATTGTTGTCTTCTGTACATTCATTAATCATCCAAACGGAGAAGCAATATTTTCATGACAACCACCAATAAATGCAAACTTGTGAAGATACTTGAGTATGAATGAGAATGATGAAAAAGTATAATGAAGCTTTATGAGATCAATAAAGACAAAATAAATAGCATACTATCAAAATGAAAGCAATTTTGGGAAAAGGTGAGTAGACATTTGCTGGAAAATATTCAGAAAGTCACTTTCAGTTGGAGGGGTCAGATGAGCAGCAGTAACGCTGTAGGGGCTTGGGAGTGACAGGGAACACTAAATTAGACACGGCAGCAGGAGAAACTAAATCTAGTTTCAACTGGATGCACAGAAGTACAGCACCAAACTAAGCAGTAACTATCCATCACCATGTGTATTTCTGGACTGCTCTATGCAATCCTGAACATCTCATGAACAAACCTGTGCTTTCACTGGAGGTTAGAGAACAGCTAGTCAAATGAGCAGAAGGATGACTGCAGGAGTGTCCCAAACTGGTCAGAGTGACAGACGAGTACTGTCTCAGTTCCCTAGTATTTCAAGGTGTACTTCTCTCGGTACAAAAGGAACTAACAAGCAGGGTGAACAGTTCAGTGAAACTGAGCTGCAGAGAAGACTATATGTAAGGTTTTAGGACATACCACAATCCTGCAGGAGAATCTCGCTAGGGTCATTTCCAAGAAACACTTAAACCAAGCACGATAATAAGTGGTAACCTTCCAGGAAAAAGCGTTTTTATCCCTTGTTTCTTTGATCTCAGCCCATTTCAGTCTTTTCCCTTATTAATAGGTTTTGTTCAAAACCACAGGAAGTTGACTTTCAGTTGAGTACATTATCCAGAGAGTAAAAGACTGTGAGAAGTGAATGGAGGTTTTCTATCCCAAATTTGCCATCTGTGTCTGCTTCTGATACTAAAGGGAATCTGCAAGTATTTTGAGTGGTGAATTCTTAATACAAAATTAGTAACCTGTTATCTCATTCACCGAGGCATCATAGGGAAAAAAATGGACTATGACTTACCAACTCTCTGTTCATCCTGGTATCCTCCATAGTCAGCCACTTGCCTTCGATCCAAGTTATAGTCATGCTTGGAGAAGTACTGCATCCCACTGTCCTTCTCCAGGTGGTACGTTTTCAGTTCCTGAATGATCTCCATGATGAGATTCAAGAGACTTTGCTTGTCCTTCAAATCTGCGGAGTCCGTTTTCTCTTTGCAGTATCCTGCTGAGAGCATTAAGAGTACCAGCCCCAGCAGCCCAGAAGACCTCAGTCCACTCATTGCAGTCCGACCTGAAGAGTGCGTTAAGAGGAAGGATCTGCTGCTATGGGAGGTCTTCCTGTTTCACTGGAAGAGAAAATTGGGGGTGGGTCGAAGGTGGGGAGACTCGTGGGGATGAAATGGGAAACACTGGCGGAGGAAAGAGCGGCGACCGCTTCGCAGGTTACACAAGGCGGGGGCACAGACCGCCCGGGCTGCCGGGGGCTGGCGGAGCGGGACGGGGCGGGGGGTCCGCGGGCCCCGCCGCTGCCCCCGCGCCCCGCAGCGCCCGCCCCGCGGGCAGAGCCGTCCCAGCGCCGCGGGTAGCGCCTGCACGGCCTCCCCGCAGCCCGCGCCGGGCCCCGAGGGAGGGCGGGGGCGCAGCCCCGGAGCGGGGCCAGGCTGGGGGTGCCCCGGCGGAGCAGATCCCCGGCGGGGACGGGCGTTCCGCCCCGCCTCTCCCCGCCCGGCCACGGAGCGGAGCAGAAGCAGCAGAGGCGAGGGGCGACAACTTTCCCCGAAGTTTCTGCGGGAGAGCCGCGGCAGCTGCGCACCGAGCGGGTCTCCACCCTCGTTGCGGGGCTCAGCGCCCGGGCTGCGGGCAGGAGCGGCGGGACGGGAGGTGCACGGCTGGAGGGCAACCGGCCGGGGCAGGGAACAGCACCGCCAGTCTCCCGTTTTTTCCGTCCCTTTCCCCACTCCCCTTCCCCGCAGGAGCAGCCCGGAGCGGCGGCCAGCATCGTGCCTGGAGCCGCTCGCCTTCGGACGGCTGACCGCCCCTCACACACAGCCGCTCCGGGAGGCGGCTCTGCTCTGCCAACTCTGGCGGGGTCCGGCGGCGGCCGCTCCCGCCCGCAGGCTGTCACCCGTCCCACCGCACGCAGCGCTTCGGCCCGGCGGGGCGGGAGGGATGGGGGCGTGGGGAGGGAGGCCGGAGGGGAAGGAGGTTGCTGGTGCTCGCCGGCTGCTTTACCTGTGTCTCCGTCCCAGAAGCCGAGGTGTCTTCCCCCCGGGAGCCGCTCCCCGGACGGCAGCAGCCAGCGAACGGCAGGGAGTCGAGTATTCCGCGACTGGCCCGCCCGCCCCCTCCCGTCCCTGCGCTCCCGCCGTATCCACAAACTACTCCATCGCCGTCAGCCCCAGCGCAGCCGCTTATATAGGCTATAGGATGGACATGAGACGGCAGATAGTATCGACTTGGAAGTGGGTGGAAAACAATAAAAGTCCACTTGGCAACCTCGGGAGCGTCGCTGCTTGCACAAGCCCCCCCTTCCCGCCCTCTCTCCCCTCCCGCCCCGGTTCCCCCCGTCCCTCCCCCTGCTCGGTTTTCCCGGGCAGGGCTCAGTCACTCCTTCGCTGCTCTCCGACGTAAGGAGACGGTCCCAAGTGTGTGTGTTTGGAGTGGGAGGGGGCGGCGGCGGGAAGATGGGGACGGGGGTGGCGCATCGCCTGAGCCTTTAACTAGAACCGCGCTGAGGAGTCACTGAAATATTGATGTCCCTGGCACAGCTCTCGTCAGGCGGGTCCCCGGCCCGTGGCTGCAGCCCCGCGGGGGGCAGGCGGGGAAGCCGCCTGTTTACCGGGAACTCCGGGCCCGGCTGCGGCGGGGAAAGGGAGGTGTTGGGGCGGGGGCGAGCTGCCGGGGAAGGGGAAGGCTATTTCTGCTCCCGCCGGCCGGAAGCCCGCGGAGAGGGCGGCTGGAGTGGGTCTGGGCCAGAGAGAAGGAGCGGGCGTGCCGCCTCTTCGCCGATTCTTGGCACAGGCGGTCCCGGGTGGCGAGGCGGCTTCCTGGGCTCCCGGCGGGGCCGGGAGAGGAGGAGGAGGAGGAAGAGGAGGAGGACGACGAAGGCAGTGATACCGCCGGGAGCGCCCTGTCCGCTCCGGCAGCTGCCGGCCTCTCGGCAGAGGTGACAGCCCGACCGAAGGGCACCGGCGGCGCGGGGCAGTCTGCGGGGAGCGCCGACCCCCCTCCTACGAGAGCCCTTCCCCAGAGCACACACAGGCTGCCGCCCACCCTGCGCAGCCCCTCGGGGCGCGGCAGCGGGAGGCTGAAACCCGACCCGGCGGAACTCTCCGTGTTTACTGTGCCTGTGTGCATGAACCTGTCCCTCGGCAGCGGCGGCGGGCACGCGCGGAGCTGCTCCCGTGTCGGGCGCGCTTCCCCAGCCCTGAGGGACTCGCGCGGGCCCGGGGGCGCCTCTCCGGGGGCCGCGCGCCGCCGGCTCCCCGCGCGCAGCCAGAACAGCGACCCCCAGCGGCCGCCACCCCGCGCGCGCCCGGCGTTGCCGCCGCCCGCCGCCAGGAGGCGCTGAGCGCCCCACGTCCGTGAGCGCTGAGGGCCCGGCCGGGGCCAGAGACCGCCGGGTCCCGACCCCCGGCCACGGGCAGCGGCACCTTCCACCGCCCCCGACTGCACCCTCCAGCCTGGCCTGGAACGCTTCCAGAGAGGGGCGTCCACAAATTCATCTTCTGGATTCCTCTGTATTGTCTGCAGTTGGGTTCCCCAACTACTTTGTTATTTTAATCGATTTCTCTTCAAAAGCAATATATGAATGGCACACATGTCTCTTACTACAAAAATCTCAGCCCATGCTGTCACAGTGAAGGTACAAAAACATAAAAAAAAAAAAAAGAAAAGAAAAATACACACCACGTGATGAAGAAAGAGACCCAGAGGCAAGACTGAACAAGACTGCTTTGTCAGGTGTCCAGAATCCTTCCTCCTCTTGGCTTCATGGTTTGTTTCCAGTCACCTTAAGACTGAGGGGAAAAAAGAAAGTGAACAATCAGTTCAACAGTGAGAAACAATGTCCCTTTGCATGACATGACTTGGTATGGCTGTATTTACATGTTAGTCATTCCAAATATTGACACATTGAGGTCACCAATTGGAGACAGGGAAGATGGAAAACGAGGCGGGCAGAATACAGTCTGGTGTTCTGTTCTAAGATTACATGGCAAGTATTCCTTCACCCGAAGTAATCTCTTTGGAAAAAGGTAGATACAACTGCAGAACTGAAAGAGGAATTCAGCTAAACACCTGGATGGGTTCTCCCCTTCCTTACAGCTACAATTTCTATGTCATTTTTGATCACCATCCTATAAGGATGTGTTTTGAGTACACACCAATTCAAGTCAGGAATGCTAGGCTGCATCATTTCTACTACCTTAGATGTACCCAGACATGCCTGTTATGTCTGGCATGGAGACCATCTGTCAAGGAACAACCAGCAAATTGTTGAATAATATGGTTTATGTAGCTCTCTTCCTTTTGAAGAGACAGTGGACCTTAGGAGAAACTGCATTAATCCCTCTTCTGAGGTATCTCCACCATGAGTCTGAGAATGGGATAGCTGGAACTGCCCTAAGACACACCAAGGACAAGGTAATATCATAAACAATTGAATTCCACTGCTCAGGAATACTCCTTTTAAATTTACTAATATAAACATAGACTTGAAGTACAATGAAGGTATTAGCTGAGATATGAGGTAGATAAACAGTTTGTTGTCTTTTTCTGAGGCAAGGGTCTATTCTGATTTGTTTACATTGAATTATTCAAAGATATATAATAGCTCCCATGACTTCAATAGAGTTAAATTGAAAATCCCACTGACAGGTTTAGGATGGTAATTTAATATTCCAACAGGTTATATTTTCTCAAGTACCTTTTCCTAGGGCTCCATCTAAGCTAGCCATCTAGATGATAACTGCCTATATGCTACCAAGCTCCCACTCTGCATATATATTGTCAAAACTACAATCCCCAAGCCTTCCACCCACCTTCAGTGTGACTCCTGAGGCTTCTAAAGTGAGTAGGTGCACTGTTTGCCATGACTGCTCACAGGATCTTGGACTTCTTCCCTGGATACAGGGAAGCGCCTGACTCTTGTCAACACTAAACAGCCAGGATGGTGAAGAAAGCATTCTTCCAGGAATTACAAGATGTAAGTTTTAATCCTTTCAGGCACAGATGAAAGATGAACACACCTACCCTGCCAGGACAAAAACCTGCTTGCTTTCCTTGAAAGAAGGTGGAGAGGGAGATATGAAACTTAGTCTCAAAATGCAACATGTACCTGAGAGAGCAGATCCCTAGAGGTAATGCTATGCAGTTAGCTTTTTGGCTTGTCCTGGAGGAGTGGTTTTCATTTAAAAGTGATGTGATATTTTGGTCTTATTTTTACAGGACGCCAAGTTAGTTAACTCTTCCACAATCAAAATCTATGCATAGATCGATATACAATGTTATTAAAAATGCCCCGTCTTTAAAGAAAACACTGTGATCCTCAGGATAAGAACCTCATGAAGTAAGCATAGACAAATGAGGAGATCAAATGCAGTGTTTGGTGGATAGTTTTAGCCAGTGTACTGTTCCCTGTTCCCTTGGTTATGAAACAGAGGCACTACATTTGGGATTCAGACCAAATGCCAGGCAGAATTTCTAGCTTTGTTAAATAACACACATTAGTCACTGTTTTCTCCAATTCCATTCTAGTATGCCATTCTAGTATGCCATGCTAAGACAGAAAAGGAAAGACATCTCTACTTCCTTTACTTACATGGTGTACATGAGAACAAGAAAATGTGTTCTCTTTGGTTCTGTTGTCTTAGACTGGTGAAATTTTCATGCTAAGAGCCCTACATTTTCAAGCATGCTCTTGTTTCATCTGATTATAACAGACATAAGGGTTCCTATCTATATTTAATAAAAGCAAGTGCAACATTTTCTAAAGTGATTGCAGAGCAGAGCTGATTGTCTAAATCAGGCTCATAACCTGAACTGTGTGTAAACCTTGAAGAAAATTCCAATGGACATTCATATGAATAGGCTAAAGAAATGCTTCTTGCATTGCTCTTTATTGACCTCAGAACTGAAAAAAAATTTTTTTGAAATACATTTTTTCCCTTAGACATCACATCAACTTACAAAACCCTTGGTTTAAAAACCAGACTTTTCACACCTCACAAAAGAAAAGCAGTATTTAATCTTCAGGTTACATGCCAATCCCACTAGTTAGTATTATAGAATGAGATGGGGCTAGTAGTTCTGTTGGATTGAGTGGGTATCAGTTGGTTGACATGGCAATTCAACTCACAAAATGTTGACCACACATGTGGAATCTGGATGTATGATAGTTACTTTTAAAATCTGTATAGAAAAATATATACACTGCTTCCAACAGATGATACTTTCCAAAATCTCTGTTCCAAGTTAATGAATATGCAGAATGTTTTCAATATAATGTATTGTACATAAGTATAAAATAATATTTATGCACCTGGCTCAGTCATTTCTGTGAGCCTCCAACTCTCAGAGGCAATGTCCAATGACAGCTGCTGGGGAGACTAAAGATGAGGCATTAAGAATTCCTATAGCACTGAAATCAGCCAGAGAACATATATAACGAGAACAAAAACTTCAACAGATGTTAGGGGTATTAAAGCCAATTGAGCATTTTAAGGGCTTTCCCCACTTCCTACCTGATGCAAATGCCAACAAGATTAAAATCCCATTAATCATCACTGCAACCAAAATTGAAGAACTTTGATACAGTTCCCAAATGTTTCATCAGAACTGCAGCCAGGGCCGGCTTGATGTTTGGTAGTAAGTTAAAAACAGAAACCACAACAAAAATTCCCAACCAGATTTTTGGCTAGAACTCTTCTCTGCCTGTAAATTCAAGGCTAAAGACAGCTCTGAGTTGGCGAATGCGTGTTATTGAGCCAGTTTTAAAATTATGTTCGATCAGCTTTGCACTGCTGCAGCAGGGCAACAGTGCTGCACCCACACAAAGCTCCTTTGGAAATCCTACTGAACCAGCAGGAGGAAATTCGTGTCTTGAGAGAATAGTCTCACTTTTTTAGATGCTTTTCATGGTCTTCAGGGTACCCCCTGAAGTCTCAGAGACCACTCCTCTGAATTATTCTGTATTTAGGTTTTCAGAGATACTTTAACACAATAAAGATAAATGCCCCAGTGAAGCAAGTCAAGCCTCTCCAACTATAGACTATTGCCTACAGGAATACTCTAACATAGACCAGACCCTGAACTTTTAAGCAGGTAAGTGAGGGTAGGAGTTAATGCCTTCTAAGAAACTACCTTTAACAGCTACTGTGCAGCTGTGAGTCTGCTATATGTGGATTCACTGTGGACTCCTATCTGTTCGCTTAGGGTTATATAGCTGCAGCCACAGAAACTCTTTCTACATCAAATTAAGATTACAAGTAAAAGCCCTAGCTGATGTCTCATTAGCTGATAGAGTGCATTACATTTTCTGGCCTACTCTGCTCTTTCTGTGCCAAAGGAAAGAGGATGGCTTCAGTGTACATAAGAACTTAGTAATTTTAGAAGCAGAGTAGCTTCGTCTTCCATCACAGCCATGGTTCTTAGCTCAAAGAGACAAGTGGATCACGTGGTTTTTAGAGACATGGCTGATAAATGATGACATGTTTTGATAGTGTAATCTAAATCTGAGAATGTTATCTCACATTGTCTTTGCACCATTTCTTAAAAAATTTATGCTGAAAAACAAATGCCATCTCAGGCAACATAAGGATATCCCATATGACTTACCATCAGCATATGAATGCTAAGTACAAGCATCAAGAACTATAAAAAGCAGAGGTACTTGTTTCCTTCTGCAGGTCATCAGTAGGCAGGCACACTGCTAGTTTAGTGAGCAGGTCTCATGACTATCCAGTGGAGAGCTGGATGACTTTTTACAGATCAGATGCAAAGCAGGCCCATTGGCCAGACTGTATTCCAGAGACCTCTTGTAGGCAAGCACACCCTTTGGAAGATCATGTGCCTACAAAAGCTGCTGAGGAAGAAAGAGGGATTAATCCCCTTCTAGGCAGCTATCATTCAGGCCATAAACAGTTCTACAAATACTGTGCAGCACTGAGCCCCCTACATGTGTTCACTGTTGACCAGAGGTTATCTTCTTCCAGAAACCAGCACTGCAATCCCAAACTGTACCCAGGCAGCCTCATGACCAGCTTCATAATGGGATTAAGATATGTTCACAGTAAAGCCAGAAAGTTTATTCAACAGCAACAGAAGACTATTCAGAGCTGTCTCTAGATTTCCGAGTTCAACTTCTAGCTTTTCTTGATTCTGCACTTGAAGTGATGCAAAGATATGAAAGTGCAGAATATATTTTCAAATACTGTATTGTACATCCACAAGCCCAGGGTAATGAATATTATCTCTTCTTGTACGGAAGTTTGCTGTCCTTTAGAGGAGAGAAAACATTCTGGTTCAGCTGAACTGCGGGAAGCCGAGGACCTGGAATATGCAGGATACATCTGCAGGAATAAATATAATGCGCTCAAGAGCACTGATAAAGTCTGTGGCACTTAAGCCAGCTGGCACATAGATAGGCCACATCCATTCTGTCCATCCTTCTTACTGCCAGCAAGAGGACAGCCTTACGCAAACTACTCATTAGGAATACTTCCTGGGCTGCCTGGCTTCCCAACAGTACACAGGGATCGATCAGGAGAGTTGTCGCAGACTAACCATGTTCCAGGGACCACCCTAACAATTTCACAGTATTGACGGCTGGGTTCCAGTGCCAGGAAACCTCCCTGGCAGTTTTCACATTTGTCTTCTGGTATAGTCACAACCTGTGGATCCCACCTGTGTTCAAGGGGTAGAGGCAAAAGCTTTGGGGACTCTTACCAGTTTGTAGACTGACATGAGCTTTTTTGCATTATGGCCTAAATGGGAATAAAATAAGCATCAGAATCTGGGAACTGCAGCAGCTTCTAAAAGCAGCCTCAAGACTTGAAATTAGCTTTAAGAAATAGTTCCATGTTTTTATGGTCAGGCAGCTGTACACAGCTTCCACTGGAGGCAGCAAAGAATCAATGCAAGTTGGGCAAAATCACAGTGAAATCAACTTACACAACAGAATAAAAAGTTTTTTTTCTTTTCCCCTCAAATCAACTGTTTTTATAAATGCAAGATCTTTTAGATCTCGTATGGCAATGGGCCAAAATTATCAATATCTTTAGTTTTAGTCCAAAGAAAAAGATTAAAAAATAATTTTATATGACCATTACAATCTGGTCTTTCTCCTAAGACAGAAAATAACTTTGTCCCACATTACGCTGTTTTTAAGAAGCTATAACACACCTACTGAATGTTTTGCTATTACGACTGCTCTTTCAACCTCTTTCCTGACCTGATCCCCTCCCCATCCACTGCCAAAATTACTCATATTCTTTAATGGAGAAATTTTCACACATAAAAGAATAATACCATATTGAGACCAGTCAAAACATTTGATTCATTCGAGGGGTCATTTAATAGTAGCAGTAGTAGTAGTTGTAGTAGTTGTAGTAGTAATAGTAGTAGTAGTAGTAGTAGTAGTAGTAGTCACTTCCAGTTTTGTCGTACTCTAAGCTAAAATGTCAGGTGTGTTCCAGTTTGTCTCAGAACATTAATGCCAAATGGTTCTGAAACTGGAAATTGACTTGAATTTGATACTTATCCCCAAATGGGACCAATATTCAATTTTTATGGGATGTGTTATTGTTGGTGTTGCAGTATCATACTCAGAAAATCACATTATAAAAGTCTCTTTTACAATTTTCACTCTATTTAGCAAAGAACAACAACAACAGACACAGGTATGAGAAGACCTTGTGTTGCTGAATTAGTACATGGTTAACATAAAAGATAAAAACTGAATTGATGATTCACTGTTTTATGCCATTGATTTAAATTTTACATTGAGCTCAGCCTAACAGAAGCAGCGCAATTGTTTTCACCTTTTCCAGTTGGCATACTCATCTGGGGAAGTCTTCATCCATTTTTTTAAAGATTTAATGACAAATACCACAAGAGAAGGGCTTCTATCTTAAAATGTTAATTTCTGGTTAACATATTCATTCTCTTATATGTAAATTTTGTAAAACGCTGTTATATACCAAAGAATTTGTCTCTACGATTAAAGGAATGCTGATGGACTTCACAGTCATCAGGTACTGCACATAGATATCAATATTTATGCCCATTTTCTTATTCTGCAGTGCTGGTTTAGTGGAAATACCACTTTGGTAGTGTCAGTTAAGTCACAAGTTGCAGGCAGATGTTTCTGTTAGAAACTGTCACAGAATGAGAATATTCCCTGGGCATTGTCACCCAATGCAACTGTGAGCTCTGCAGTTATTCTATTTGAAAACATTAGATTCAAAATAAAGAAAAAAACCCTTGTTTCAGATGGAGCTATTTATCACCTTTTCTTTGTCCATTCCTCACATGTTAGAGGAGCAAGAGAACAATACTCAAAGGAAAAGCATCATGACCACAGTAATAATGATTAGAAGCTAGATGAAATCCAGAACCTCCATTCTCTGAAAAAGTCCAACATTTCAAAATATTTTAGATTTGATATGAGACAATCTCACAAACAAATAAAAAACCTTCAAATATATTGAAAGTAGAGAATAAATATTAAAAGAATTTCAGGCAATCAGAATATCTTGTGATTTTTCCAAAATTAAACAGTGCACACATCTCGTTCAGAAGTGGGAGCATTCTGGGGAATTCCCCAGAATTAGGAATTAGCACAATGAACATGTAGAACAGGATGCCTTGAAGATGTTTCCAGGTTCTTTAAAGCTTGAATATAGATTTCCCAAGGCTGCTGTGTTCTTGGCTCCGTGATGTTCTGCAGTTCCTGACTGTGCCAGGAAACTTGAGATTGGCTGTTCCATTAAGTGCCCAGCTGCTGGACTCTGAAGAGATCTGTGTAGTGCAACCTACTAGGAAGCAGCATTTGTGATTTGTCAGAGGTTGATAGCAAAATATTTCTGCAGCACTTTAACAAAGTAGTGTTCCTCAAATGAAATATTGCCATGTTTGAAAATATCTTACTTGCTCTCTTCTTGTAGTAGGAAGTTCTCAGTCCGAGAAACTGGATGAAGGAGCAGAAATTAAATGAGCATGATCCATTTAGGCTATTTCTTAGTACCAGAACACTAAATATTGCTGCTGTTGTTTGGGTTTTTTGTTGTTCTGCAGACAAGGTAAAACTCACTGTATTGAACAAGCAAGTCCTTCTGTAGGCAAGCAGATACATACTGAACAGAATGACATGAAGACAAGTCAGAAAAAGTTCTGGGGTCTTATATTCATGAAAAAAATCAGTATTTTCATTTTATTAATCTTAATCTATATTCAAGGTGAGATGACCCTGTCAGCAGTGTATCCCACAAGAATGGCAAGCAGTTTTATATAGCATACTTTGGAAAAGAAACATTATTCCAATATTAATAATATATGTGTCCGGAACAAATGGGTGCTTTGATTAGTTGCTCCAGATAATTTTGTTCTGTCTGTTTGTTTGAAAACAGGTACGTTTTTGTTGCCATGAGAGGGAAGTTGAATGATTCCTTCTTATCTTACCCAAAGGAATACATAGAGAAAATCAAACTCTGGTGGTATTTAACTCAGTAAAACCACATTAACCTGGATCCTAATTCTCTCAGTTGATGGAATATCCATATACTTTATGACTCCAGAAAAGGTCTTAATGAAGCCAGCCCAATTAACTATTCAAACATCAGTGGATTAATCATGGGTTAATGGAAGATTACAGAGATAAATTACTGTGTTTGCCTATTTTCACAGATTTTCATTTTATTCAAGGCAAGACCACCTGACTCCTGTTCCAATTTATGTAGAATATTTCTTACACTTTCTACAACCCTGAAATTATTCTTATGTTCCCTCTTTTGTGGGACTTCCATGTTTTCCCCTACTACATTTTATAAAAGGAAACATGAAGAGGTCATAGTATGACAGTAACCATTGCTGTATCTAGATTTCCATTTGTGTATCTCTTGTTAGTAAACTAAAGTGCAAATTCATTCAATCATTTTGCTACAGGATGGCATTATGATGTTAGTAGCATGTATTTAATTCCTTAATGATACAGTATCTGTTTGGTTAACAGACTTATGTAAACAAAAATAGACCATCTAAAATATTATCAAAAATATATATTCTTTAAATTATCTATATTATCTGTAGATCTATATTATCTACAAAAGTCCATCCCGTCTTGTTTAAAAAAATGTTTGGGTTTTTTAAAATATTTGTTAACTGAGATTAACTAGAATTCTGTATATTAATTATTTATTTATTGATTCTGAAATAATTTTTGATTAATTTATTTCTGACTGGAATCAGACTAATCAATTAAGGCTCCACTTCTTCATCCTGACTGGTGAAAAAAAAAAACAGTGTTTTCAGTCTTCTACAGTTTTATTGTCACTGTAATAAATAAATGAAATTCAAATTAGGAGGCCAGATATTTCCTCAGCAAACAATTAAGTGTTACTGGAAACATCTTATGCACCTGTAAGATGCTTATTTGATTGTGATGTTGTCTAATATCTTTCTCAGTTGCTAGTGAATTAAGAATCTTGCCTTTATTCCTATGTGACCCATGTATCTTATCTGGCTTTCTTTTAAAGACAGAACAAAAGTATTAATTGAATAAATGTTCCTTTTCTGCACTATTAATAATTTAACAATCCATGTCTAGTTAAAAGGCCGTTTCATTGCTATGATTCATTTCTTTTGCAGTGCATTAGAATTCCTCACTCTTAGCTGTGCTGCAGATGGATTTTTTTCCATTGTTGTTAGCTTTCCTATAGTCCAGGTGGTTTTAGTTCAGGTGGGTTTTGTGTTGCAATATTATTAAACAAAATTTGCAGAAGGAAGTCATACCTTACAATTCCATAATACCTGTTGTGCTTTTGTCTGAGAAATAAGCATGTATCAGGGAAATCTGACTGATATTGTCAACAAGCTATCTCAGAAGGCTCCTACATAAATAAAGCATCCACTGAGTAAGAACAAAAGTTGTTACACATGTAGATGTGTAGAAAACAGAAAATGGAAACTGGATTAAGCAGTAATTTTTCACTCTCTACAACTGCCTGAAAGGAGGTTGTAGCCAGGTGGGGGTTGGTCTCTTCTCCCAGACAACCAGCAACAGGACAAGAGGACACAGTATTAAGCTGCACCAAGGGAAGTTTAGACTAGACATTAGAGAAACATTCTTTACAGAAAGAGTGGTTGGGCATTGGAATGGGCTGCCCAGGAAGGTGGTGGAGTCACCATCCCTGGAGGTGTTTAAAAAGAGACTGGATGTGGCATTCAGTGCCATGGTTTAGCTAATAAGGTGGTGTTAGGTCATAGGTTGGACTTGATGATCTCCAAGGTCTTCTCCAACCTAGCTGATTCTGTAAAACTACCAATAAAGCCCTTCAGGAATCTGTCCTACGACTGATAATTTCCAGCATATTCATAAATGAGCCATTCCTTGGGAAATGTGACAGTGTTTACTGATATTAAGTTATTCAGGAAAGCCTGACCATAAAAAAAGTAGGAAAGAGCCGTGTAAGACTGTATGGTCACTGCAATGGCAGGTGAAACTCAGTACAGATACATCTGTTGTTCAGCAAAATGGGGAAAATAATCTAGATTTTACACAGAAAGGAGATTGAATTTATTATTATTATGAATGTCATCTCTGAATTAAAATAGATTGTTATGTTAAAAATATCATCCTGTTGCTCAAAATCAAGTCAATATTAAGTCAAGAGTGCTATTGGTAGAGTAATAAATAGGGAATTCTTGTGCCTTGCAATGAAATGTTTGGGGGCCTTAGATTCAAAACAGATGATAGGAAGCGTTTCTTAGCCTGTGGTTATCTGCAAAACACCCTCACACAAGATGCTCCAAATGGTAAGAGTTTAAATGTATTCAGAAGTGAAGCTGTTCTAGACAATGCCATTCTTGCCAATGCTGTTGCTGGAATTTGATCCCAGCTGCGAACTCACAAAACCGGCAGGAGAGGGTATTGGATAAAGAGGAGAAGGCAGGTCTGTGCTTCTTGCAACATCTGGAGAAGTGCTTGTTTTACTGTGGAATTACTCTTGAAGTGGTCATTCAGGAGCCTGGAATAATGTAACCAAACATGGCCATACACAAAATGGACTTGCAGCACATTCATAACATGCAAATGATTTTTCCACGTGAAGATACTGAGTGCTCTGCAAATGGCTTCAATGTCAATAATGAATTTGATGAGAACTATGGTGTCGCTGAATATGCTGTAAACTGATTTTGGTTCTGGTGCATCCAGTTTCAAGGCAATTCCATATTCGATGAATAAAAAGGCAGTCTCCCTGGTGCTGAAATGCCTTTCCAGCCTTGTCGGTCATTGCATCAGCTTTGTGCTTCAGCCTCTTCGTCTCTTCTAAGTGGTATTTCTTTGAACGCTGTTTTTCAGAATTGATTAGAGGCCTCCTTGACTTGAAAGTACCATTTGATAAAGAAAGCACTGGGAAATGATTTGTGATATCTCCTGCAGATCCTTTGACACCCTTTGACAGTTCTATGTGATTTCTTTTCACTTTCCTCTGCATGGTGAGCAAAGGATCCTTGTGGTTGCTCTTGTTCCTGGCAGTGTTATCCATAGGAGGAAGCTTGTCAGTCTTAGTTACATCTCTTTTTGGGCCATCTTGGTTGACTTTGGAGCAGACTGTGCAACAGACGTATGTGGCAGTGGCAGGAGCAGCAGATCTTTTTTCTGGGTTTCAGATTAAGCTTTTGGTGGTTTCAGTTTATTGGAGTCTATTAGCTGAAGACTCTTACGATTTTATTCTTTTTCTGACTTCATTTTCTATCATTCTCCTCCTTCTCTTCTCTCTTCCTCTTTCAACGGGACTCCTCAGGAGTGTCTGTGGCTTTCCTCTTCAAGTCCTGGTTCATTGCACCTGGTAGTTCCTTGGTCTCTGCTCTCTTCTGGTGTCTATCTTTCCTGGGGGATCCAAGGATCTTCCAAGGAGATCCAATAGATCTCCGTCACTTTTGACAGGTGATCATGAGGTGATCACAGGTGGTAGGTCCCTCATTGGCAAGAGCAACTCATAGGCAAGTGCAATTTTTCCATGTGGAAATCCCGATGCCTGTGGCGACTGCCTCACACTGGGTACCCAAGAAGACCAAAATCCCATACTTGTTAAATACAGCTTTCACCCTACTCAACCAAGTATTTGAATTGTACAGCACTTGTCCCAGATCTTTACAGTCCTGAACTCAAGCCCATTTCCAGACAAAACCATTTGCTTAATAGTAATCTAGGATGCCATCACATGCACTGTAATTTATTTTGAGTTATTGAAAACCAACTATATTTCTTACATGATATGATGATCATACTTGCTTCAGAAATAAATGTCATGGCTCCAGACCTACAGGCATCCCTGGACATCTTGAAAATCCCTCTTAAAAATAATTCAGCTGTTTCTGTTGAGAAACCTTAATTGGAAGCAGAACTAACTCTACTGTAGATCAAAGACCCATAACAATTATGATCTCTATAATCTTGTAGATGACTATGCTTTGCTCTTCAGCTCTGGTAGCCTTATAAACCACCTATCAATACTGGCTATAAAATAAAATAAACCCCATTATATGCCTGCTGGTTCCTGGTTTTATCTTAGCCATGTGAGCTTTGCATCATTCAAGTTTAATTAATTTATTCTTCCTGTTCTGAATACTTTCACTTTACCAGCAATACAGTGATGACTCACAAGAACTAATTTTGTTAGTTCCCTCAAATAGAGTTCATGTGTCTTTTTTTTGAATAGAAAATTGACTGTATTCCATAATAAAATGATACACACAAGCTTGTCAGTTCCTACCTCAGTGAAGGAGTAGAAGAGCTTGCATACCAATTTTTCAAGTATTTGTGGATTTTAACAGTGTGGGGCTGCCAGTGTGCGTGTCCTGATTCTTCTGTAATAAGTGAAAAAATGATGTCTACTCAAGGAAGAATGGCTCTGTTGTTGTTGTTCCCTGGCTAGCCTTGCTACATTTGCTTTGTGTTGAAACACTGATCAAGAGTTGTTCATTGGAGTGATACCAGTGATCCTGTGGTGACCATAGGCAAAGGCAGACCACCCGAGAGGGAGAATGTCTGCAGCAAGGCTGTTACTAGTAGAAATGCAGATTCAGAGATCCTTGGTAAGAAAACCAGGAGGTAGCAGAACACCACCAGCAACAGGTGCAGCAAATGTACCTATAGGTGCAGTTAAAGGGGGCAGCAGCAGACCCAGTAGAAGCTTCGAGAACTGGTGAGCACTTGCAAAAACTTATGGCACAGTAAGAGCAATTGCTCCAGGAGGAACACTAAAACCAAGAGGCTCCAGGACTAAGGAAAAGGATTAAAAGCTGTTGCTCTGATCAGCAGACCACAATAAAAAGAAAACCAGCACACAGGGTAAGTACAATGATGTTGAAACTCACAGGGAATGGTTGTCTCCCAGTAAAATCAGCCTGAGGGTAACCTGGAAGCATTTGTAGAGCTTTCAAGTGGCTTAATGTGGTCCAGACATCCTTGGGTTGTCAAACTATCCAGTTTGTGGAAGATAGTTTGGAAAATCCCGGACCTGTTGCAGGAATTCATGTAGGGAATGTAAGGTCACATGTCAAAATATAGTCTAGTATTAACTAAAAGTGAAGGCTAGGTCTTACTAGTTGCTTGATCTAAACATGAAAAGCATTCTCAGGAGCTATTAGGGTATACATGGACCAACACTGTATTTTACTTCTTTAAGAGAGATTAAGTTGTTGATCTTCATGGAATTCTGTGGCATATTGTAAAGGATGACTATAATATACAGGGTCTGGATCTATTACTTTTAGCAAGTTGTTGATGCTTTAACTGGCACCTGATTTTCAGGAATGAGGCACAGTAACAGACATGAAGATTCTGTCCTCAGGATAAGAGAAAAGATAAGCAGCTGCCTCAGAAGTTTTCAGAGACATTTGTTTTGGGATTAAGGACATGCATGTTTTTGGACACTTCTATACAGTGGTTGCAGAACTTCTGAGTAGGAAGTCTATAGCATAGAGTGAATCAATAGCAAAAGATGGGTGTTAAGAACTTCCATTGTTTCTGGTTAAAACTAGATGTATGCTTTGATATCAGGTTGAGAAGGAAAAAGGATACAGGCATTCCAGAGCTAGCTTTCATCAAATTTTTGCATGTTTATCAAGATCTGGCAATAACCTCAAGAAATCAATCACGCCTATTCTTAAATTTAATCTCAAAACTGGGAGGGGGGGAGACATTTAGAGGTGCTAGGAGAGCAGGTGAAAGCACTGTGGCTATATTCTGAACTTTCTACGATTTCCTCTCCCCAATAGCACTACCAACACCAAAGTCAAATCTTACTCTTAGACTTACCATCAGCCTACAATAACCTAGGAATTAACTGTAAGATACAAGACCTTGCCAGTTCCAGCCCAAGTCCCAGTTTGCCAACTAGCATTCCTTCACAATATAATGAATTTTGCCATAACCACAATCTTTTCCTTTGTCTTAACTGCACAGTAGCAGGCCAGGGTGGCCACAGAGCTATCTCCTAGGAGGTACTCCTTAGAGACTCCTTCCTGTAGAAGAGACTACTGTTAACAAGTTTAAAAATAAGGAGGATTATAGTAACAATGGCTACAGAGTTGGGATAATGGCTTTGCCTTTTCTGTGAAATTTGTAGGATCAGACAATTATAGCTCAGTTTGGTCTGAATGAGAAATTTACTTCTGGAAGGGAAGGCAGCATAGTTCACTGAAAAAGCTATAGTCTGGGGCTAATTTTATGGTATGGAGTAGTACTAGGAGCAACAGGGACTAAAGTTTTTAAAAATGTAACTTGAAGAGGCAGAATGAGAGTATAGTGGTGCAGATGACTGCAGCTACTCTTTCTCCTGAGCAGAACTCAAAGAAGCAGCTGTCCTGGTTAGCAACCCAAGTTTAGCGTGTGACTTTGCATGGTGAGAACCCATGATTCCCTTGTTTTATCTTTTGCATGTTTTCCCCTGATTGGTTAATATTTTGTCGCTCTGTGTTATGTATGAAGTTATGTATATTCATTTTCCTTCTTTAATATGTATTAGTTCTAGAAAGTTCCTTGTTCCTCGACCCCCCCCCCCATTGGATCCTTCCCTGAGTCCCTCCTATTTTTTGTTCCCATTGATTCTCTTCCTGTCAATCCCACCCGCTTGTCTCTATCCCATTGTCTGAGATCTCTTTCCCCACCTATTCTGTACCCAGTATAAGATCCCTGGACCCTCCCACCAATTGGCCTCTTCGTCCCTGTGATTTCTCAGGAATAAACCTGCGTGGCACACATATGGAGAGGCCCTCTCTTTACTTCGCCTTCGCCTGCGTGCCTGCTGAACAGCGACAGAAGGATCCAGCCCCTTTTGGGTGAGGAGCTCTACCCCTTTTTCATTGTGTGATGGGCACTGAGTGCCGCCTTCCAGAGGGGTTTCAGCGTTGACCTCCGGGCTTCTTTGTGTCAGCACACGAGGGGTAAAACCCCTTCTGCCAGCTCCCAGTGGCTGAAAACCCCTCCAGTGAATGTTGTGAATTATTTCTTTTGAGTCTTTATGATGACTGTGTTGGAGAATTTAATGTTCTAATGAGGTTTAGGAATAGAAGTAGGTGAGAGGATCAGAGAAAGAAATTAAGCTTATTGCAAGACTGAGCAGAACACACAGGACCAAAAGGTTCTGTAAAGGCATTTTTGGGTCCTTAAAGCATAGCTGAGACAAGGGCTACAATTGAAAGCAACGTGTAGGCTTTGTACAAGTGGTGCTGAAAACTGTGGGTTTAATTCTTGCAGAATTAGGGTGATCCCACAACTGGCCTGGATAAATGGTTTTATTTCTTGTTCAAATGTGCTTCACATAAATTTAAGATGGGTGTGTGATTGTAAGGGAGTATAACAGTTCATCAGCAGCTGAAAAAAGTTAATTGGCCCAGTCTGTATAGGCTAAAACAGCTGGTGCTTAAAGGAAAACTGTAGTTAAGACTAGAGCAAGGGTGAGTGTCTCAGGAACTAGAAGACATGATACCCAAAATCTAGGTTTATACTGGAACTACAGGTCTCTCAGATCTGGAATAAATATTTAGCAATAGGGATGAGTGAGTTTTCTTTAGGTTTGAAGCATATTTAGACTGTATATTTTATTTAAAGCTGTATTTCTGCTTGTTTCATGGTGCTATAAAGCAAGTGCTCTAGAGCTAAGCTGGTAACAGTATAGTTCAGCATCTTCTAAACCAAGATGCGGGATGGTCTTTGAAAGGCTGTCTAATATTGATGTGGAAATTGACTGTTGTTAAAAAGAAGTTATTTATTGCAGTTAGGATTCTTAAAGACAGGAGGTCAACTACAAGAAATACACAGTTTGCACATCCTGTTTTCTGTCTTTTTGCTGCTTCCAAAAATAGTCTTAGCAATTTAACCCTTTCTTTCCCTGACTCTGTGAGCCTTAGTGGTTACATGTTCCCCACATCCTCAGTACATCTTGGCCTGAATCCCTGAACTGAAATGAAATATAAACCAAACAAGAGACTTGCTGGCCAGGTCCATGTCATTCTGACCTATTTGATTCCGCTAAACATATCATTTTAGGCCTGTAAATCACACATAACAGACAAATTCAGTTCCTGTTTTCAAAGTTAAACTGCCACACAAAATATAAATTTTATTTGTACTCTACAGTTGTGCACTATACCATATTGTGTATGTGCCCCACTTCGAGCCTCTGATATTGTGCATTCTAGAGTGCAGAGCTGCAGGAACCTGAAAAAATCTTGTTCACTTTTTCATGTTCTCAAGGTTAAATAAAAGCTTTCTTCAGAGATACTTAATTCATACTTGTCATAGGTAGCGTTGCTGGTAAACCGTGCATGTGCTGGTGAGTTCTGATCATATTCCCAGAGCTAAACTTTAACCTTTTGATAACCCAGTTGGTACCGAGAACCCAATAACATCTAGACAATTAACCAAAACCAATTTGCTGCTCTAGCACCAAGTCTTTCACAGCCCTTTGTGCTTTTCAAGTGCTGCCAATAACACTATGCTCCTGTATCCCTCCTGGGGTGATCTTACAGCTTTTCTTAAACTAGCAGTTCACATCTGCCTCCAAAGTAAGCAGAAGCCATTGTCTGTTTATATACCCCTGGATTAGCTCTCTAGGCACTGAAGAATCCAGAAATTAACCTAGATCTTCAGCCTTCTCTTCTGAGACACTAAATCTATTTCTAATCCGGCCTTAACCATACTAAGAGGCTGAATTCCCTTCCCTAACTCATTTAATGCTATTTTCTCATGTTCTCTGGTCTCTGTGTTCAGAATCCAAAAATAAAACTAGATCTTCAGTCCAACTATAACTGTAACTCCAAATTTAGGCAAATATCTTAAAAAGATAAGGAACTAGCTAGAATTATTGTTGGCCTTCACTGTTGTACCAACTTTACAGGCCTTGCAAATGCAAATAAATTAGCTTTTCAGTTTCTTCTCTCTGGGATCTGGAAATGTGTAATAGTAAAGATTTTTCACATCTAATGAAAAATTTATTTAAAATGCACTTCAAGCATTTTTGGTGCTAGCATAAATCTCTGCTGGTACCAAACCTGGCATCAGTGTTAGGAGTTTGCCAGTGCTACTCCAGGGAGTGCAGTGCTAAGCCACGTTTCTGTTCTCAGCCACAGGAGACTTGCCTGATATGTGACCTGTGGTAGGTTTACTTCTGAAGTGCACCACGAGGTTCCCTCCCAGTTTGAGTCTATTTAAGAAAAAAATGTATGAAGCAGGGTTTATCTTATATATACATCTTTATCATATATGTGTATATATCCTCATTACAAAATACACAAATCTCTTTTTCCTCGTGATATGATTGTTTTAAGCTATTCCATGGTCTGAAGTAAAAAGTTCTTACATGCATTAAATAATAGACCTTGCCTGCTCAATTCACTGTTTAAACAAGGTTGCTGCTCACCTTTAGAATAAAAATTCAGTACTCAGTTGCCAAACTTAATTAAAATTGTGTTATGTTTTCTGTATCAGAGTTAATTTTTTATCTTTTCACGGATGCTTCCTTGTATTTTTTATTCATGAGTGAGTTATTTAATAACATAACATGCCCAAGAGACTTCAGAATCCAGAATTGATGCTCACTAAAAACACTTAAATTCTTTTCCTTGCTTATTAAAAAAACCAAAAAAAAGTAACACTAATCTCAGAATTATTGGACAAAATAAAGATGTAGGTTTGGGGTTTTTTACTTTTTTTTTCTATGTGAACTCTGTGAAAATGCTTACAAGATAAAATGTCAAGATGAAGTGCTACCTTTAACTTCACTATGGTACAGTATATACAAATACATTATGTGCTATGATAAAATACTGAGCTTTAAAATACTTCATTACTCTAGACTGTGTAACTAAACCAATTTTGGATTTATTATCTCACAGCTCCAAAAACTCATTGTTTTTGAATAATTGAGAACTCGAGCTTTAGATTCTGAGATGTTAATTTATGTTACCAATATATGTTACATATAAAAAAATTACTGGTGGGTTGAACTAAGTACAAAGTTGCTTGTAGAGCTTATGAAATATTACAAGACTTTATTAACATTTAATTTTCTTCCTCATTTTTTTATTTTAAAATTATTTCAGTTTTAGTGTTTTTCCACCTGCTTTCCCTAAAAGTTACCCTAAACAACAGAACCCAGTTGTAAGAGTGATCTATTTAATATATTAACTCAGTCCTAGCATACTAACAGGTGCTGAAAAGAAAGTCTTCCCAAGACTTTCCCAAAATTTCAGTGTCAATAAACAAATAAAAAAATGTTACTACAAAAATCTGTTAATTCCATACTCTGAAATAATTGCATGTATCATTGAATGCTTTGCTTACAACCGAATAAATTTAGGAAAAAAATTATCATAAACAAAGAATTAAACTGAGAGAGCACAGGAAACCTTAATGTAGCTATTTCCAAGTTGTTGATTGTGTGACTTTGAAACTAAAGTAGGGTTATTTTTTCTGTAGTTCTTTTTAGGTGTCTGAAAGGTAATTATTCATTTGTATTAGATCTTTCTGAATGTTTTAAGTAGTACCAGTAAAACTCATCTTGGGGAGATCCAAGTTCTGTTTTAATATTTACCTTAGACCTCTAAAGCACAGTGGGTTTCTTTATGTCTTTTTGCCTCTGAGTATGATAAAGTTTAATTATAGTTGGGATCTCTTTAATTGTCCCTTACCTACAAACTCTGGATTTGAGAGCATTTAGTAAGTCATGTAGCCCTCATAAGAAAAAAATGCTCTTTTCCTTTCAAAGCCTATTAAAAAATTCCCTGCTACCTTCAAAATCCCCCTAGACCTGAGAGCTTTTCTTTAAAAATATAAGCATAAAAATGCCTATTAATATTTCTGCCGCACTTGTTTCAATAAATACTTGGCTTTTTTTAATGCAGATAAATTAATTAAAACTGTCACAGTCTAAATGTGCAGAGCTCTCTACTAGCAGTAGCAACTTTCATAATTAGTCCTTACATGTAAAATACTTGTATTAGCTCTAACAACTGCCCAAACTCTATGCAGACAATTTTACTTCCCAGTGACCCTATCAATTTTTTGTGTTTAAATTCAATAGCTGCCCTCAGTTTCACATTCAGTAGCCTGGTGCCAAAACTTTTTTTCTTTTAATTTTAGTTTTTTTCAAATATTTTCATGCATTTCTTCATTTAGGAAGACAAAATTTGACAGCTTAAATGCTTAGTTAACATGCAGTCTTCCTTTCCCTACAATTTTCCCATTTGGTACATGCTTAAAACATTTAGATGAATTTAGAGAACTCTGAGCAGAAACCTTTACTTGTGTTCTACTGTGTGGCTTAGGTAGATGCTGAGCTGGTGCCAGGTGCCCTGTACAAACAGAAGTCTTTGCAAACATGGGCACAATTTTGTGCCAAGCTTAACCAAGCTCAGTCCAATCCTTTTCCCGCCTCTGTATAGTGGCACATAGTTACAGCTTCCATCAAGAGAGCAGAGAACCTGAATTGTATGCCATGTGCTAGTCAAGGGAAATCATGTGATCCAGGAGATTACACCTTCATGAGAGTATTATTTTGAGGTTGCTTTGCGTTGTGTTGACCAGGCATTTTGCATCCTTATGGAAGCTGTTTTTCCATTCTAGAAAAGGTTCAAGATTAAGAGTGTGAGACCAGAGGATGGACTGTGCTTTCCTAGTTTAGTGACCAGGCGTCTCTGCTGAGAAGGCAATTCCATTGTAATTCTGCTCCTTGTTCACCATCTACATTTTATATTAGATAGTTACCAGTTTGATAAACAACCCTCCTCATTTCCAGAAGATTGTCCTGGCTACCTGGTATCAATGTTATGTCTTTACTTCTTGGATGAAATCTTTATTTTTTCAGAAATTTGAAATCATGGATGATTCTCTAAATCCTTCAAAGTAGAAAAAGTCTACCGGAGATATGAAGAATGTCCTTTCCTCTCGCAAAATGACAACTCTTAGAGAACTGCCTGAGTCACTTGAAAGTGTGTGTGTGTCTAGACTGAGGAACAAAGTCAAGTCCTTTCACACTTCACAACGGATGTGTATGCACATGTCTGCAGTAATCAGGTAAAGACAGAAAGATTGCATTCTTGGTATTTTTCCAGAATAAGACATGAAATCCCTCTTAGCTCTTTGTTGGAATGGAAATAAGCACACCAGGGATAATTTAGGCTATAGAGATGTTAATAAAAACATTTTCCTCATAGTTTTTCTAGCAGCTCAAGGGAGGTGATCTTGCTCCTCTACCCAGCCTTAGTAAGGCTGCATCTGGAGTATCCAGTTCTGGGCTCCTCAGTACAAGAATACCAAGAAGCCCCTGGAGCAGGTCTAGCGGAGGCCTGTGAACAGGATTAAAGGACGGGAGCATCTCTCTTACAAAGGACGGCTGGACCTGTTCAAACTTGAGAAGAGACAGCTGAGACGGGACCTTGTGAATGTCTGTCAGTATCTGAAAGGAGGTGTCAGAGGATGGATCCAGGCTCTTATCCGTAGTGCCAAGTAATAAGATGGAAAAACCTCATTGATCAAGATAAAGGCAGTTTAATAAACTCAAAAGCAAGGGCTGGGCACAGAAGCAAAGGAAAACAAAGCTTTATTCTCTACTTCCCATGAGCCACTTCCTGGTAAGCAGGGCTTGAGTATGCGTAGCAGTCGCTCTGGAAGACAAGCATTGTAATGATGAATGCTTTTGCATCTGAGCAGATATCGTATGGTATGGAATATCCCTTTGGACAGTTTGGGTCGGCTGTCCTGGTTGTTTCCCCTCCCAAGATCTTGCCCACCTGGAGAGACAGTACTGATTCTGTACCAGCACTGCTCAGCAGTAGCCAAAACACTGGTGTGTTATCAACACCTTTTGAGATACCAGTACAAAGCACACCACCATGAGGGCTGCTGTGGTGAAAATGAGCTCCAGCTCCGTCAGATCCAGTACACTGATAAAAAATGAATTTCATTGAAAAAGAGCTGCCTCAAAATCTAGACTAATCTGCAAAAGCCGTATATTTTTATAGATGTGATCTCTGTCTTTAAAACTGAGCTTTGTGTATCTTTAGACATATTTGACAGTGTAAATGGGATGAGGTCATTTTGATGAAGGATTCTAGTTTAAATCTGAAGAATTGTGACTTAAACCTTTTCTATTATGTCAGTTATAGTACTCCTAACTTTAAAAAGATGCTGTCTCTAAGGACATCTGTTCTTTTCCACTGTCTCTTTTTTCCACTCAACAACACTCGTACAGCTCATCATTAGCTGTAGCCACAGAGAAGTCATTCAAAACATCAGAGAACAAAAGAAGCTAGATAGGAGCCTAAGAAGTTGCAACAGTTCAGTTTAGCACCACTTCATTGATGTATCTTCAAAACAACACTGTTGTGGATGAGACAAAGTTGTAAAGTACATCTGAATCATCAGAATGAGTGCTTTCTTTTAATGGGTGGTGTAGAGGCCTAGAGACTGCACACAGTCCTCTTAATTCCTCCTGCTTGTTCCCCATGCTACATGAATTAGTGTACAGCCCATAGCTGTGCTGATTTCCCAGAAGTGTGACATCTTCTCCCATAATGCAGCCCTCTCATCATTCCCTTCTTTATGGCATCATAAATAGTGTCTTCAGTCCTCTTTCAATGATTACCATAATTACTATGATGATTTTGATTTGATTACCATATTTCTCCTGACCACATCACCCTGCATCCTTTGCTTGCCACCCATCTCTGGTTTCCTCATGTGATTGTTGATCATCACCTCCTTTCTCCATCTTTCCTAGCTGAAAGCTCTCCTCAGCAGGTTGGCCAGCCAGTTGGCAAAGATGATTTTGCCCCACTTGCTCAGATGGTTCTCCATCTTGCTAGAAGTCCTCCAATCCTCAAAAATAGTCATGAAAGCTTAATTCCTGATGATGATACCAAGTCTGCAAATAGTTGTTTACCCACAGGATCCTTCCAATCCTCCTTGAGCTCTTCCCTCTCACCCGGAAGGATTACAGTGAAAGAACCCTGGGCTACCATGCCCTTGACCATTGCCCCAAGAGCCTTGCAGTCATGCTTGGTGCACTCTGGGTCTTTCCTGGTAATGTCATTACTGACCAGCATATCCATGCCATTGGAGAAATCGGGAACAGTGTGAGGGCTGGACAAGTCACGACAAGTCTCCTGACAACATCCTGCATCCCAGGCCCCATCCTACAGTGGGCAGTGCAGTTGCAAAAAAATCATCCTCTTTTTTACTGCAGAGCTTCATTTCTCTGGGTACACTGTATCCACACTGAGTTGTAGGCAGGCTGTATCCGTAGTGACAGAAAATCATTACGGTGTCTAAAAGATATGTAACCCTCAAAGGCATACTTTAAAGAAGCTCTACTAGTCAAGAACGTGGCTTTTGCCAGTCTGAAGAGGGTGCTTGTGCTCAGAGCTGCTGGTTTGATGTTCTCGAGAGATGCTCTACGGAGTTCCCATACCCAGGCCCCGGCAGAAGCGGGACATGTGGGGGCTCTGAGGGGAGGACTGAGCTGCCCCAGCCGGATACAGCCGGATCCAACCATCCAGCTCAGGGCATGGCTGCGCCCACGGCTGTGGCAGGGGCACCTCAGCAACTGTGTGTGTAAGGAAGGGCAAAACACTGCACAAAAGGTGTTGAGGAAAAGACAGATGAGACAAACGACATTGTGAACACCAAGGTGAGAGCAGAGGGAGATGGAGGAGCTGCTCCAGGCCCTGGAGCAGAGATTCCCCTGCAACCCCTGGAGGAACCTGCGGTGACACAGGTGGTTCCCCTGCAGCCCGTGGAGGGGACAATGCTGTCTGTCCATGGAGAACAACACAAAGAGCAGGTGGATGTATTCTGAAGGAAGCTGTAGCCATGGATATATACTGCTCCATGCTGGAGCAGACTCCTTAAAGAAGCTGCAGCCAGTGGGGGACATCATGCTGGAGCACATTTACCCTGAAAGACTCGCAGAGATGAAAAGTGGAAGAAAAAGGAGCGACAGAGAGGAGCTCCTATGGACTGATCACAGTGCCCATTACCCATCCCCCTGTGCCACTTGGGGTTGGGAGAAAGACATAAAGGACTCAGGAATGAAGTAGTGAAGTTGAGCCTGGGAAAAGGGAGGGTGTGGTGAGGTCTTTGTTTCTCACCATCCCACTATATTTTGAATTTTCAGTAAATCAAATGAATTATACCTAAGCTGAGTCTCTTTTGCCTGTGATGTTAATTGTTAAATTATCTCAATGTCCTTTGATTCATGAGGTTTTCACCTTATTTTCTCCCCTCATCCTTTTGAGGAAGGAGAATTGAGAGAGCAACTGGGTAGGGATATGTCTCTGCTGGCCAAAGTCGAAAGGCCACAATCTTTTGTCTTGCTGCAAGATGCACATGGAAACAAAGTTGTCCACATAGTAGTCACAGCAGGGAAGCCCATGTAGGACAAATTACTTGTTTCCAAAACATAACTTCCTATAAAATTCCCAAATGGGCAAAACAGCATTTTTATGTTGCTGCTGCATTGATTGCATTGATGTGTTGCTGCAATTTCCAATTTTTAATAGGAAGGTCATTCTTAAGGAAGAATTTCTGTCTTGAATTACGACAGGGTTTCTTGTCAGGCTTTGCTATCTGTCATAGGGAGAGGAGCAGAAAGTTGTGGAATAGAGAAAAGACAGTCCTATGATACGATTATGCTGACTTAGCTATCATCTATGGACAGGTGAACAACAGGTTGCAGCATTTCAATGTTAAAGTAGATTTGACATCCAGTGTATCCTTTTGCTCTTGCTGTTCTAAGTGAAATAAGTAAATAAATGACCACCAGAAACTCTGATGAGGTGCGTAAAGAGAGCATTCCAGAGAGATATCTGACTCAGTATCAATAACATAAAGGATGATTTATTCTGAGGCTCACTAGAAGAGCAGGAGCAAATTATGTGGCTCTGGAAATTATTTCATTTGAAATTGTGGCAAAACCCTTGATGCTAAGTCACAAAACAAGGAAAAAGTAATACATAAGGAGATAAAAGATTGAATGAAATGCTGAGATCATTATCAAGCTGTTATGTTTTTAATTATGGTCATAAGCATATTAAGATGGGCAATAAATTATTCTGGAGAAAAATACTACATTTCTTAAGTAAATTACTTTGAAAAATATCTATTTCAGTGCTGATACTAACTTCTTGTGAAAATATTCCACTTATGGTCTTGAAATGTGAGAAGTAGCTTAAAAGATGCAGCTGATTTTGTTATGCAAAATATTAGAAGACACAGGAGAAAAAAAAGCAATATGACTATTTTATAAACAAGGAAATACACCTACAATTGCATAACCATATGCAGCAGATACAGTACGATTCTGACTACATCAAAGTTAGCAGTAGTTTTCCATTTAGTAGGAATTTCTTTTCTTTCTAGTTGTCAAGGAATCAAGGGAGTAGTTGGAAATCAAACAGTGCTCTTAAATTTTTCATGTAATTTTATTAATTCTTTCAACAGGGCATGTCAACCTCCATATGTTTAAAATTTCAAAATCAGTTTTCCTGTGTGGACTGTATCATATTCCAACAAAATTACTGAATTAATTCAGTCTGGTATTCAGTGTAATTATATTAGAATTTCACCCAGTAATTCTTGTGTTAAAATAAAGTTTTTTTAATCATATCTTGCTCAAAAATGAAACTTATGATTTCACTTTCTCACAGTTTTGACAGAGATTGTTCCAATAGCTTAATTGTTTGTATACTGCAAAATGTACTACATATTGGAATAAAATCAATTTGGAAGTGTACAGATAAACAAACATGAAGTCAGTAATAAATAAACATGGTATCACCAACACTTCATGTTACAATAGTCTAAAGGTTTTTGTTTTCTGAAGTGTTCTCTCTTTTCACGTTAGGAAATGATTTGAGGGTTCACAGAATTAATAGGTATCGTGACATTTTTTCTGGTTTTACACAGGAAGTTTTAACGTGAGAACAGTGAGAAACTTCTTCCACCCAGGCTTTCCTGCTTGAAGGAGAGACACAGCAATTTGTAAGTTTTCCAAGATACATACAATATATATCTATTTCAAGACATATGATCTTGGCACGTGACAACCTAATGGACAAAAGCTTACCAAGAATAGACATATGGGACTATTTACCTTAAACTTAATATTAATTCAAGTTTTATTGCTTTCAGTAAGCTGGTTTTTTGCTATGTTTTCATGATGTTTTCTGTTGCAGAAGAGTAACATGAACTGTGTATGTCAGTGAGACACCTCCACCTAATGCACAACTGTTCTTTTTATGTCTTTAAATGTCTTTGTTCTGTCTTCCTTATTTTCTGTCTCCCTACCTGAAAATCACAACATTTAAGATGTGCTGTTTGACCCAGTAGCAGACAGTTTTGGGTTTGCACTGAAAATCAAGGCATCCAGTTTATCTAAGCCACTTTGTGATAGAGGCTAAGAGTGGGTTCTTGGGAAATAGTATTCCTAAGTATGTCCTGACATGAACGTTTTTCATAGAAACTTCACAAAAGTCAGTATCCATACCATTATCTTTAATACTTTTTGAAGAATATTTCTTCCAAAAATACACCAAAAATTTGAACTCATTTTGTCTTTATTAACCAGAATTTGCTGTAGCAATTAGTTAGCATTGTGAGACAGTAGGGTTTTTTTTAGAATTCAGAGTGATCATCTGTGATCACTTTACTTACTTCCAAGTATTCATTTGTGATTTTCCACTTCAGGAGTGTTACTAAAATGCTGAGACGCCTACAGGCATGCTCCTGACAGGAAAGAAGTTTCAGCAAATGTGTATCAACCTAAGTCATTATCACCATTCTAATTCCTCTTATGGATTTATCCTTAAGAGGAGTTATTAGGGAGCCAACAGAAATTCATCCATCTAAATCCCTTCGGATTTTTAGAGTATAATGAGCATTTTCATTTCCCATGTTGAGACACTGTGTGGTATCTCCTTACATTCCTCCATCATGGCACTTCACCCTTGCCAGAAATGGATGGATGAAACAATGTCTTCTGTCTTTGCAGCTTCTAAGGGCGTTGTTCAGTTCATCTCATTAACATTTGTATAGAGGCTGATCAGGACTACTACAGAAATTGAAAGTACTAATCTGAAGCTCACTGAGGTTAATGGAAGGATTTCCATTTACTCCACTGGGTGCCATGTGGCTCCTAGGCTTCAGAAAGGCAGGGACCTGACAGCCTTCTTAAGAACATTTCCTTTTATATGTTTATCATATGCTGGAGGCTTTTGTTGCAAGGCTAGAATGTCTGACATCTGCTCTTGGATGCTACCCTCAAAGATACTGCATGAGTGTAAATGACATACTGTGAGGGCTGCTTACCTAATGGTAATACTGAAAATGTAAAACTCTGCTGAGACTCAATGCAAAACATAATATGTCATTTATCTAATGTACTATTTTATCACAGAAGCCAGACTGTTAAGGGCACAATATTTTTCCAATCTGTTCAACTGTATTATCTGTCAGCTGGAATGTTATAAACACAGAATCAATCATCCCAAGCACAACGTTGCTGACATTGTAGTGTATATTTGTAAATGATATAACAGATGCCAGAGCTGTTGATGTTTATCTGAAATTCACAATGCCTCTAAATGAGGAAGTAGTGGGCAGGTAAAAGGTTTAAGGAAGAACACTTTCACAGTAATTTTCTTGCTTGTCCTGTCTTGACACAGCAGAACCATCCTCTAGGGCTGGCTGTCTTTAGCTCCACAATAGGAAAAACTACACATTTAGCATGTAAGCCCAGCCCAGAGTCCAACACAGATCTCACAATGCTAGTATTTGTCCTTTAGGAAGATACTCAGTGAGGAGGAGAAGAGATCCATCCATGTGTTACTTATGAGCCTGGCACAAGATTTCCCAGGCTAAAGGTTACAACTTAAGGATTTAGAGGTATGTGCACACTTTTAGAATTTTAATAACTCACTTTCTGTTCTTCCCAGCATTTTTAACATCTTACTTCAATTTCCTCCAAAATATCCTGATTGACCAGCCATAAGAGTGAGTAGATGTAAGAACCTCGCCCATTCTTCCAGCAGTTGTCCCACTGACTGGACAAAAGCAACAAACAGTATGAAAAACAGTAAGGGTATGTGAGCACATATATCTACTATCCAGTGATACTACCCAGTCCCTTTTGCCTACTAAGATGCTGGTTTGAAACATTAAACAGAAAGTTTGCTTCTGACCTTTGTTGATAAATGGATCAAAGAGGAATCCAAAGTTATTTAAAATTGCAGATGGAGAGAAACCTCCGCAGGGAAAAAGTGTTCTGCCAGCATCTGCTGGCAAGTAAAGGTAACAGCTAATCCCCATTTGCAAGTAAGTTATGTAAGGATTTGAGGCATTTTTAACATTCCAACACGTTTTCATGGTCGAATTTTTATTCAGATTGTAAACTTGTGGCAAGAGATCTCAGTTCACGTGTTGTCTGCAAAAATCGGATGTTACCTGGTGTGCAACAAGCCAGTAATTAACACTTATGTGAGACACTGATTATTTATTTCAGAGTTGTGCAAGCCTCGGTGCTTGTGGAATTCCTCAAATCAAGCACACCAGCTATCAAAACTTTTTACTATTTATACATTTTAGCAAACAAAGGAATTAGTGTTCATTGGCTACAAGTTACATAGTTCTCTTATTAATTAGTATTCTGTCTTCTGTTGGTTAATGATTCTCTCGCCTCTCATGCTAATCAGTCGCCGTGCTCAGTGTCTCTCTTCTTTTGGGTCAGTGGGTTTCTTGTGTCAGTGGCCCCTGAGTCAGTGGTTGCAGATCTCCCCCTGCCAGAATTTCCTTTTACCCAGTTGGAGCTGCTTTCAGCACAGTTGCTGAGTTTGGTTTATTAGTTTCTGCCTTATCTCAGAAGTTCTGCCAGTTTTTTTTGTGGCCCATAAATGCTGCAGCCTGTGACAGAATCAAGCTTGAAAAGACAAAAAGTGAGAAAATATGAAGGAGACCCCAGTTTATTTTCCCTGTCAGGTTAAGAATTTAGTCAAGCCCCCCAGGTTCCTCTGCAAGGAAACCCTGCTGCATTTGCTGGAAAAAATGAGCAGAGGACTCAGGTGGTAAGTACAGCAGTAAAGTGGTGATGATGGTGAACATTATGACTGGGGCAAGAGATAAAACTTTCCAGCAGTTGGGCTTCTCTATCATAGACTACAAAGTAGAATTAGGAAATATTCTAACAATTATATATAGAGATTAGTTATTTTGCCCATTCAAACACAAGAAAGCTTTTTTTCAAATGGGGAAATATTAATTACTGAGTAACCACACAGTGTTGTTTACTTTCTCAGTTTTCTTCAGGAGGCTTGAGACATAATATTTATATCCTTTGTGGGAAGAAGTCATTAGAAATTCTACCTCCAAATGGTCAAAGGAGAATATACATCATGGCAGTAGCACTGTCTTGGTTTAACCCCAGCTGGCAACCAGGCACCACACAGCTGAATGCTCAGTCCTGCGCCAGTGGGATGGGGAGAGAATTGAAAGACTAAAAACTAGAAAACTCATAGCTTGAGATAAAGACAGTTTAATAGAGAAAGCAAAAGCTGCGCACACAGGCTAAGCAAAACCAAGAATCAATTCATCACTTCCCATCAGCCAGTGGGTGTTCAGCAATCCCCAGGAAAGCCAGGCTCGATCACGCATAATGGTGACTGGGGAAACATCATCACTCCAAATGTACCCCCCTTCCTCCTTGTTCCCCCAGCTTCTTATATTAAGCATAATGCATATAGTTTGGGATATCCCTTTGGTCAGTTGGGGTCAGCTGTCCAGGCTGTGTCTCCTCCCAGCTTTCCAAAAAACAGGAAATGCACAAGTCCGCAGGATCTGATGGCATGTTCCTACAAGTGTCAGGAGAGCTGGCCAATACCCATGTAGGCCACTTCTAATAATCTTTAAAGGGTCATGGTAACTGGGGGAGGCTCATGACAACTGAAGGACAGCAAATAACACTCCTATCTTCAAGAAGGGCAAGAGTGAGTATCCACAGAATTACAGGACAGGCAGTTTCTCTTCAATGCCTCAGAAGGTGATGGACAGAAATATGATTTGGAGTAGTCAACATGGATTTTCAAAGGGGAAATAATACCTTTCCAATCTCATAGTCTTCCACAGTGAAATGACTGTGTCAGTCGATAAGGAAAGGGCAGTGACTGTTGCCTATCTTGACTTTATGAGGCTGTTGACATTGTGTCCATTACCTCCTAATAGAAAAATGGATGAGACATAGGCTACAGAAATAGACAGTGAGGAGGACTGAAAACTGCACTGCTGGGCTCAAAGGGCTTGTGGCCAACAACACAAAGCTGGGCGAGACACCAGGCACTAGCAGTATACCCCACAGACTGATATTGGGCCCAATTCTATTTGACATTTATGATTTAAATGGGGTAGCAGACTGCACTCTGTAAGTCCACAGGCAATACAAAACTGAGAAGAGTGGTTGGTTCCACCAGCCGGTTGTACTGCCCTTCAGACAGACCTCAGCAGGCTGGAGAAATGGGCCTAGCAGAATGTCATGACTGAGTCAGTGGTGCTGAGACCATACTGGAGTACTGTGTCCAGTTATGGTATCCCTAGTACAAGAGAGAACACAGACATACTGGAGAAAGTCCAGCAAAGGGCCATAAAGATGACTTAGGGCTTGAAGCATCTGTCAGATGGAGAGAGGAGTCTGAGAGAGCTAGAACTCAGTTTGGGGAAAAGAAGGCTCAGGGGGACTGTATCAATGTGAGGAAATGGAGAAGAGGGAAGTACACTGTTCTCATTGGTGCCTGCTGTGCCTGCTGGCAGGACAAGAGGCAATGGGCACAAACTGAAACACAGAAAAAAGATGTTTAAATATAAGAAAAGAAAACTTTTTATAGTGAGAGTCAAACACTGCAACAGGTTGCCCAGAGAGGTGGTGGAGGCTTAGTCCTCGGAGATATTCAAAGCCAAAGTGGACATAGTCCTGATTTACCTGTGATGCCTTGAGAGGCCTCCTAGAAACAGAAACTAGACAGGAGTAAGGGAATAAGGTAGGTATTTATTTGAAAGGCCTTCAAAGGTACACCCTGTGGCTATTGCCAAGATGGACCCCAATATGGACAACAGGTCACGAGTTCTTCACACTTTTATAGGCTTGGTTCATTTGCATATCAGGGTTAATTCTCCAATTAAAGCTTCAGTTTAATGATGCAATTCCTCTCAGCTTACCCCCCCTTTAGAGGCTTTTTGGTTTATACTTCTTGGGTCTAGGACGGTCTGGGTGTCCTTGAAGAGCAGGCCCAGAGAGGCTTTGTTATGTCTACCTAGCATGAGAGAGCAGAAATTAACAGGCTACAAGAAACTTCAGAGTTACACACTAAGCAGTACAGGATTTGAAAAACATAAAAGTTAAAACCTAAGGCATCACCTGCACTACTTTGAGCTAGGTGTTGGACTAGACAATTTCCACAGGTCTTTTGCAATGTCATCCATTCTGTAATTTGTTTATTCTAATTCTACTCTGAGTATTTTTATCCTCTTTGGCACATGATTAAAACAAAAATTACAATGTTAAAAGCAAATGGTATGCACTGCTGATTGACAGATCATTGTTCTTGAGACAATGAATCTCTCGAAAGAATGGTTCTCCATCCCCTCCTCAGTCTATCAAACTGATGATATGCATAAGGATTTTATAGGTTTATGAGCTTTGGAGAAAAGGTTGTCTAAAATGCAGAATGTTACTGTACATGTTAACACATAAGATGGTCAAATATTGTTCATAGATCTTTGCAGATTACTACTGAAATTTGAGAAGCAACTACAGAATTAGGTATGTAATGCTACCCACATTTCTATTTTCATACAGAGAAATTGGTGCAGATGTGTTGTAGGTGTATACAGTATCTTTTGTCAGTGCACCTGGTTTTATAACCAGGATAAGGATGTTTAGTCTAATTAAACAATAGATGTAATTTCATTCATTTATCTCAGATGACTTGTGGGAAAAAATTGAACATACCACTGTCAAGCAGAACTTCTATAATATAACCATTTCTTATGATTTCTTAGCTTTGTTCTTAAGAAGGCAGACCCTAATTTTAGCTAATGAGATATTTCATGGTCTTTTTGAAATCTTTTTCATTAGTAGCAAATGAACATCTCCCTAGACGAGTGGCCACACATTCTGGCTATGTTCTGGGCATTTCTGCACGGTCTAGAGGAGTGCAGTGTCATAATTTAGGGCAGATATTTCCCTACCCAGATTGTCACCAGATGCCAGAGCATGCTTCTGATGCATGATATGAAATTCAGTCAGCAAGATATATCAACAGTAAGACCTTTTGTTGACTCCTTATTAATGGATAATGTTTCTTTTGAGAATGACAATCCTGGTTTCCATTTATAAAGGGAAAGATGCATAGCCTGAGGGTCAGAGTGTTAGGTGTGCAGCCCAATAAGGCAGCTTGTTATCAGCGATGAGAAGGTGCCTAAAGTTGGACTCAGGAGTACATTATGCCTGGATGTCTGGACCCAGGAATAGTTACTCACCCATACGTAGAGTTGGTCTTTGTAGCTGTCATGACAGCAGACAGTCTGGGGATGCACAGACAGGAAACAATTGATAATCACAGGGGTGCTCACATACATTTTGAAAGATGCCTGGGACAAGCTGGAACTTTGAGCCTTTCTGGTGAGTCCAAGACATCTGGAGAAATCATGGGATTTGGTGCTGGGATGGTCACATCCTATCCTGTTCAGTCAGCTCTCAAATCTGTGCACAAAGACATGATGCCTTGACAAAAACATAATAGCATGGTTTAGCTACTTTTCTCTATCTTCTGCTGACCTGGACCTGCCTGCCTTGGCCTCACCCACACAGTGCTCTTCCAGATCTGGCTCTCTTTCTATATCTGTACCACTCTCCCCTGGCCACTCATACTGCTACTGCTGTGTTCTCACCTTTATCTGATATTCTGTGTGCTACTGCTATATCTCATTAGTTCCTCTAGCTTCTACCAGCCCCAAAGCATCATATCTAAATCTGGAGTTCCAAAAAGAAATGCTTGGTCATGGTTGTTTGTCATGTAAAAAGGGGAGATTTCCTTGACCCTGTTTGATTTGTCTATCAGCACCCCAGCAAAGCCGAGACCCTTGTGTCCGGCCAGTCTGTCAGTGTCCCATTATGGGGACCCTTCACTGAGCAGTCCTGCTGGATGGGAGGGCAGGACCAACTTGTTCAGGGAAATGCACCAGCAGCAAAAGAGAGACCCCTCAGCAGGTGTTCCTCTTTACTCCAGTACGTTCCCGGCTGCTGGGGACTGCCAGCCCATAAGAAGGACTCATATCAACAGTTTATGGAATATCCCTCTTTATTAATATAAGGTCATGACAATTTAAAGTTTGAGGATTGCTGGTGATAGTATCTGACTGCAGAAATATATTCAAAGCAATACATGGACATGCTCTAATCCCCAGTAAAATGTCCAGTGCGCACAGACTGTGATTCTTACCCAACAGGCATCCATCCCTACAGGGGAGAAGACAGGTTCAGCCCATTGACTGATCCCAGCAGTTACAATGGAGCCTTCCCTAACTTTTCCCCATTCTCAACTTGGTTTTACACTATTGCTCTATGTTTAGGTAGAGCATGAGTGACTCTAGTCATGCCTATCTTTGTTACTGATTGGTGTAAAATTTTCTTGCTTTGCTTTTAAAGATACATTCAAAAAGAATTTAGAGTGCATGCCCAGTGAGGGGTGGTCATACCATGGAGATGAGTAACACTGGGATGGAAGTGTGCATTAATATTACAATTAGGCTACAATGAACCAAGTTCATGTGAGGAGAGAGATTTTGCCACAGTTGTTGGCTCAGCAGCAGGATATCTCCTCCCCTATCTGCCCTGGATGACAGGTGTTATGTGGTTTATCAGCTGCAAAATACCGTCAGGTTCCCTTCCCTTCAAGGATTTCAACAGAGACTGGCCACGGTGTCTCCACTCTGCTCCACCCTCCATTCCATCGCTCAGTAGGTGTGTGTGTACAGGGAATCACTGTGGAATAGGTTTCAAGCATGCCAACTGCATTCCAGCCAGGGAGCAGCAGATGCATTTTACCCTATAATCCCCGTACTGTTATAATTTCTGTTAGGATGCAAATATAACTTCTCAGTGTCCTCTAATTTACCCCTAGCCATCTTTCCACAGTTGTTCTTTCCCCTTTTCTCTCCCACAATCTTAGCTCATCCTCTCAAAAAGTCTTATGGTCAGGTCAAGCTAGTTTTGGAAGCTGAATTATTTCAAGTTCATCATTAATATAATGAAATAAATGGCAGACATTTAAAAGTTCAACGCAGCCCATGTGGAAGTTACTTCTTGGAAAATTTAAAACATTGGTTTCTTCCTTTATAAACTGGAGGTTTTCTGAAATGAAAAAGTTGAATATTTAACAGAATTTTAGAGAAAGTATTATAATTATTACCAGCTTTTTACAACAAGGTCAGGAAATCAAGGTTTTAGGGATCTGAGTTACAAAGATAGTTAAAATGTTGAAGAACCCAAGTAAGTGAATAGCCAAGGGTAAAATATTGTAGTAGTGTTATTAATTGTAGCAGGATAAAGATACTTAGCAAGGTCTTTTCTCCCAAAGTTCTCTTATTTAGTCTGAGTCTTTGTGATGGTGCAGAAGACAAAGTTCCTAAGAGACTTATCAATAAAAGTAGTAATACTGGATTCCTGTGGCATTCAAATAAAGGTGAAACTAATGTAAAAACACTATAGTATCCTTTCCTTTTTTTTGTAGCTATCTTAAATTTTCTAAGAAAATTTATGTGAGGCAACTTTCTTGCAAGCGCTTTTGACTGTCAGAGTACAAGTGCGTAACACACTGAACGTGAGGAGAAAAGGTCTCATGCTGCTGTAAATACCTGTGGTCTTCCATGCCAGATTTCAAGATGAATTGTGTTAGATAATTTTTAAACAGTAGTCAGACAGGAATGTCACTATTTCTCCATCCTGTGTGATATGTATGCCAAATGACAGTTGTGGGTACAATTTAAGGTTTAAATGGCAACTGCCAAGTGTTGGCCAGTCCATAACTTCACTAAGATATATTTTCTGTTTGGATATTTTTGATATGATAGATTTTTAATCAGAATATAAATTCCGTGCCCATACCAAGCATGGCTAATTGTGGTCTTATTCTAGTGCCATAGATACAGAAACTCCTACATATCTCCTCTTCTGAATGGCTTTTACCTACTGTTTGCAGTCACCCAACATGATCTTTTATATGCATCATACATGAAGGAAGAACAAGCCTGTCAGTCATGCAGTATCTCATGCATGATCAGAAATCACCTGGGATTTCCTAGTGTATTCTTCAGCTGTTCTCCAAAGAGGATTCATTTTAATTTGCCAGCCTCTTTAAACATGAAGATGGCTATGAAGATTAAACTTCTGTCTTAAAAGAATGATTCAGTAATGTAAATATATGAAGCTGTAGGCAATTCTGAAACTGTGTAATGGTTTCTGTGGAGTGATAGAAGCATCAGGCTGTTGTTGCATGTTGAATGAATTTCAGCTGTATTTGCTGTAATACTGAAAGACAACTCACACACTTAATGAAAGACTCAGAGTAACATAGTTCTGTTGGTATCTCACTTTAACAATATCTGTTCTTGTCTATTAAAATGAAAACTGCTCTTTGTTTTTAATTTACTCTCTGTGACTCTGCTTTGTCAGTCTCTCTAACAAGACACCTACCAAAAAACATTCAACAAAGGGAAAAAATTCCATGTTTCGGTCAAAAGAAAAATGATCAAATTTCAAGATAACACAATGATTTTAACTCAGGTAAATGCTTAATCTAAGTAGCATATGGCTTTTGTTGTGTGTGCCATTGGTCCGTATTTGTGCACACATAAAAATATATTTCCATTAACAATGTCAAACATGAACCTGTAATTTAACAGCCTACATTTGTATGGGTACCCAAGTCAGAGTTTAGTAGTGCTGAGCCAATAAAAATCATGCTGCTTGAAACATTTTATTTGGATATTCAGTGCTCTCAACAGATCATATTATTATATTCCATTCCTTGAACTATATACAAATAAGAAGAAAGACAACGACAGGAAATGGAGATTGTGAATTTCAGCATGAAGGTGCTATACATGGTGCATATATATTTGAACACTAACATCATTAAGGAAATAGTGGACTCTTAGAATTTCTTTGTGGAAAAGATTTGTTCTTGATTTGACTAGATCTCAAATTGCACTGTATTTAATTTAATCAATGACTCTCTAACAGTAAAGACACAATCCTAAACCCTGTATCACTTGAAAACAAAATTTGTTGATTTCTCATCTCTCTGTCAGATTTGAGAAAAGGATCAAGAGTTCATATTTTTCCCAGCTCAGCATGTCTAGGTGCATATTTCAACAGAACACTTTGGGAGGACTTTAATTTGTATAATTCCCTCTTTTAATTTAGAAAACGTGTACAAAATAATGTAGTTTATCTGTGGGTTGCATGAGATAAGGCCAACTCTCAAAAAGTCAAGGCCAATTTGCTGCAATTTGGAGAGTAAAGTAGTGGGAGTTACTATGTAACAGATCCAACTGAGTGTGAGAGAGCAAAATTTACAGGTTTTGTTTCAGAGTTCTTAAAATTAATCCTCATCCTCATTTAGGAGACATTCATGTAATAGCATAAAGCCTCTTAGTCCTTAGGGAAGTGCTGTGGACAGTGCTTCCCATTACATCAGAGATTGAGCTGTCTGTACACTGAAATCAATACAGCCAAGAAGATGATTTCGTATATCCCCTTTCTCAGCTGTGATTCATCATTACAAGTCATATTGCTTTCAAAGATTTTTTTCCCTAGTTTGACTGTCCTGAGCAACTAAAAATACATGTTAGAAAAACAGAATTTATCAAATTATTTTTCCATTGAGAAGCCAAGACCTGTTTACCTGTTTCATTTTGAAAATAGTCTACAGAAACTTGAGAAAATAAATTAAAATGATCAGGATATGTCCCCATTTTTTTTTCAACCACTGCTAACAATGTTAGCTGCTTACTCACCATGTAGCAGAGAAATTTGCAGAAATAATGGCCAAAGGATGAAAATGAGAGTGAGAAAAAGGAAAAAGCTTGCAATTAAACCAGTGAGATTGATCTCGTCTGGTTCCAGCCATGTAAGAATTTGGCTTCTGAGGTGATCTCTTGGTTTAGGATCTCTCTGCAGTCAGAATGGACAAATAATCACCTCATAGTGGTGGGTCAGCTGTTGATATTTAGTGATAGTGTTCAAAATTCAACTTCAGATTATACCACCAAATATCTATTTTATGGTTAGCTGAGTAACTCTTTTAATTTTGGTTGACTCTGTTGAATAATAGTCCATTGAATATAAATTCAAGAAACAGCATACCTACAGACATTTATGTGTAAACACCTGCCTTTGGGTGTCTTAATTCTGAACTGAGTTCCTTCAAGGCTGCGTAGCAGGGGGAGAGAATCTCTGCAGAGACTTCCACAATCAACCATCTGTTGTATGCTGCCACCTACACACTCTTAATTCATCATAAATGTAAGGCAAATGTATTATTTTAAGTTTCAGTGAAAGAAGTTTAATCTAATGCACTTTAAACACATTCGAAATGGGCTAGTAATGCACATAGGGTTGGGTACCTCAGTGCAATATATTCACTCTGATCCATCAAACTATGTCTTCAGTTGGAAGGGACCTTAAAGATCATCCAGTTCCAATCTCTCTACCATGAGCAGGGACACCTTTCACTAGACCAGGTTGCTTAGAGCCCCATCCAACCTGACTTTGAACACCTCCAGGGCATCCACAGCTTCTCTGGACAACCTGTTTCAGTACCTCACCACCTGCACAATGAAGAATTTCTTCCTAATACCTAATCTAAACCCACTCTCTTTCACTTTGAAGCCATTTCCCCTTGTCATGTCTCTACATGCCCTTGTACAGTCCTCCTCCAGCTTTCTTGTAGGTTCACTTTAGGTACTGGAATGCCACAATTAGGTCACCTCTGAACCGTCTCTTTTCCAGGCTGAAAAATCACAATTCTCTCAGCCTTTCCTCATAGCAGAGGTGCTCCATCCCTCTGATTATCTTTGTGGCCTCCTCTGGACTCGCTCCAACAGGTCCATGTCTTTCATGTGCTGTGGATCCCAGAGCTGGATGCAGCACTGTAGGTGGGGTCCCAGCAGAGCAGAGGCACAGAATCCCCTCCCTCTTCTGCTGCCCACGCTGCCTTTAATGCAGCCCAGGATGCATTTGGCTCTCTAGGCTGCAAGGGCACACAGCTGGGTCATGTCCAGCCTCTCATCCACCAGCACCCCCAAGTCCTTCTTGGCCAGGATGCTCTGGATCTGTTCATCCCCAGCCTGTGTTGATACTGGGGGTTCCCCGACCCAGGTGCAGCACCTTGCTCTGGTCTTTTTAAACCTCATGAGATTCCCATGGGCCACTTCTTGAGCTTGTCCAGGTCCTTCTGGATGGCATCCTGTCCTTCAGGTGTGTCACTGCACCACTCAGCTTGGTTTCATCTGCAATTTGCTGAGGGTGCACTTGATCCCTTCATCCATGTCCTTAATGATGATATTAATTACACTGGTACCAATATGGACTCCTGAGAGACACCACTTTTCACTCATGTGCACTTGGATTCTGAGCCTTTGACCACTACCCTCTGGATGTGACTTGTCAACCACTTTCTTATTCATGTAACAGTCCACCCATAAAATCCATCTCTCTAATTTATAGAGGAGGGTGTTTTGTGAACTATGTCAAAGTCTTTACACAGGTTCAGATAAATGATATCTGTAGCTCTTTCTTTGTCCACTGCTGTAGGCACTCTACTGAAGGAAGGCCACTGGGTTGATCAGGCAGGACTTGCCCTTGGTGAAGCGGTGCTGGGTGTCTCAAATCACCTCCTGTCCTCTATGTGCCTTAGCATAGCTTCAAGCAATAATCTTGAGTTAGATCTGATTTTTATTCATTAGGTCCCTGATGTAAGTGCCTAAACCAGAACTGGTCCTCCCTGAGTGAGAAGAGACCAAAATGTGTCCATTTAAGCTCATTCTTCTTGTTGCCAGAAGGAAATGCAAAACTCTTCTACTTTGCATTATTTAATTACTATTTATTGAGCAGAAAGGAAGGAGGAAAAGGAAAAAATGAATCATTATTCCAGTGATCAGACAATTTATTTGAACTATGACAGAATTTTTTTCGTCCTTGCTTCACTGTTCTGGTGATTTCATTCAAGAAAGGTTGATTAAAAGAAATGTAGGTTTCTCAAGAAATCAGCTAGATAAGGCAGAGCTTTTGGGGTTCTAATGCTTGATTTTATGTGCCTCAAGTTGAACTAATATGTAGTGCATAATCTTAGTGACCAGTAGACCTGCAGAGCACAGCACTGTGTAATATCACCACTTAGATAGAGGACAACTGTGTTTGTGGAGCACTGATCTTGAGGAAACACGCCCTCGCTTTCATCCACTATTAAGTTGCTTTATCTTGCTCGCCTTTGCACTTCTATGCTCAGTGGCTGGTTTGGCACACAAACCTGCATCTGAATACATCCAGTATGCTCATGGCCTTCGTGGTTCTGGTCAAATTACCCTCCCAAAACCTCAGGAGACTCATCTTTGAGTGCTCAGAGTGCTGCAGATGGATATGGGCCTCCACTTTTGTGTTGTCTCTGTTGGCTCCATGAGGATAGGTCAGATAATCTTCAGCAGCTCTGTATAGGCACCTGAATCATTCCTGAAATACCTAAAAGCTGTTCTTCTAACTCTAGGATAATAATCCTTTCTATAGTCAGTGAAGAGAAAAATATACTAAGAGAGGGTGAGTCAGGTAACTAACTCATCTTAGACACCTATTTTATGATGCTATGAGTCATTTGGTGAAGATACTTCTTATATACCATTATATATAAAGGGAGGAACTGAGTTAGACATCTAACTTTTTAGACACAGATTTTAGGTGAAATGAATCTTCTTTGTACTCAAAACTAACTGTAATTTAGCATCATAATGTAAACATGTTGACTTCTATTTTTGGTCTAAAACCCAGCAAAGATGAACTTAATTTTCCAGCTGATTTTAATAGCTGTTGAGTCAATCATAGACTGAAAGCTTGGGGGGATGGGGGTAATTCTGAGAAAGGAAAAAAAGTTTTTGTAAATGAAACACCTCCCTCCAAAAAAAAAAAAAAAAGACAAAACATCAAAAAAGAAAACACTAGTAGAAAGTAAAAGGTATTTGTACAGAACTTGTTTGGGTTTAGAATAATAAATTTCATAATTCTAGAATAGAAAGTAAAATGTTTCTTCTAAAATCCTACTACGTTTGATACTGTGCTATCAACAAGAGACTGAAAAAATCATTGACAATGCACATCTATAATCTAGAAACAGGAGTTTGTAGAGGAAAATCAGGTCATGATTGCACAGCAGAGTGTGTAAGAATGAGCTCAAACTAATGTAAAGTCTGCTCAGACGTTTCTGATGTATGCTGAGTTGCCCATAGAAAGGCAAAAGAGAGACTTGACTTTTGTCTTTGAGTAGCTACATAAGGAACAGAAAACTGCTAGTTGAAAAGCTTTCCAAATCTAGTAAGTAAGGTTATAAAAAAATCTAAAGATTAGAGCCTGAGGTAAGTAAAATTTGGATTATGACACAAGGCATGAGTGAATTAGGTACAGGAAAAAGTTCAGATAAAGAAAACATGAAAATTCAGGTAAACCTGGTGGCCACAGATATCCTAGATTTCAGAGATCACAGTGGCCTTCTCAGTCTGGGACTATCAACATCCGGAAATTGCATGATGACTTAAATAGAACAGGACCATTGGTGATCCTGGTAGCAAACATGGCTTTTTCTCTGTGGGACTTGCTGGTGATCAAAGATCTATCCCCAATGACAAGAGTTAGGAATCCAAAATAAAATTATGATACACTTTTAGTATTTCTTCAAACCTCTCTGGGAATTACAATTGCCACACTTGCTATTGTGGTAAATTAAAGTGGTGGTGTCCTGTCTCGTGAATTTTCTTGTAGATGAAAAGCAATTGTTGTTTAAAGCTGAAAAAGCCAGAATTTTAAGAGCTTGTTAGACTCTGGTACACTGGGTATCTCCAGCAGCTCATTCTAACTTGATGTAGGATCATTCTGCTCAGCTGACTCCTTGCTTGCTTGCTTGCTAGCAGGAAAAGTCTTCTCTGCTTTAGATTTACTCTGATTCTGTCACCTACCTTTATTTTTATATCAAGTCTTGACAAAAACTGGAACAAAATAAAACCTCTTCAGAGCCTGAGTATTAGAAATCCTTGTCTCTTTTTGTGGCCATGCACTTCAGCCTTGTTGCAGCTGGAAGAGGCCATGTGCCTTTTATGGCCTCATGAATCTATCTGGCTTTGTTGTAGAAAGTGACACTGCTCATCTGACAGAAAAACTTCATTAATAGAAATTATTTGTGGGGAACATTCTGGCAATTCAGCTTAAAATTGTTTGCTATTTTGTTCACTGTTCAACTGGAAGTTTTTCATGACTGAGCAGATGGGGTTTATGAGCGTACTTTGAAAAATGCGTAAAGACACATTTCCTTGTAGATGTAATTCTTTATTTATCTCATGATGTCTATTAAATTCAAGGCATACTCGATCTAACTGTTGGAAAAAAGGTTTCGGATATGTGGTTTTTAGGTGAAGATGTTCTTGGCCATTACGGATAGAGATTACACAGTCTGAGGATTTTACTAATTCAGCCACAATACAGGACAAATGAGAAGAGATTGCAAAATCTACGAAGGTTTTATTTACTGAGAGAAAGCACTAAGCAGGAATTTCTTAGTATATGTGAATGGACCTAGGTAAACATCTCTTAAATTTAAAGTACTTTAATGGTAGTATATGGACAACCATGTGTTTTTACCAACTTGAGTCTGAAAACAGATTTTCCAATTTTCTATCACTTTAAGTAGAAAAAAAAGATAAGATGAATCACAAATCATCCCTTTGATATTAAGGGATGAGACTACATTTTGGAAACTATGCAAATCTAAAGTAGTAACAACAAGCAATAAAGTAGTACAGTTGTCTTCATTAACACCAGGCAATTGCAGATTACTCATCTTTATGCAGGCTAGCACATGAGGTGAGCGAAGCATGTGCTTTGTTAGCAAGTCTCAGTAATATGTTCTGAAACAAAGAATTAGTAAGGATCAGAAAACCAGTTCTATTCAAGATTAGCATAAGTTATCCTGTTTATTAATCTTTTATGTTTATGCAGGTAAATGGAAGTGCACAGGTGCACCTAGATTTGCAGTATTTGTAGCACAAGTAGAATATTGTTACCATCTCATTCTCCAGATATTTCTGAAAAAAGAATGGCATACAAGTGCTAATTCTCAAGTTTCTTACTGAAGACCTTTTACTGATCATTGTCTATATCATCAATAAAGATATTGATACACCACTTGATACTGTTTTGTATTGGACATTGAATCATTGACTGCAGCTCTATGTGTGCATCCATCCAGCTTATCGCTTAGCCATCAAATATATCATCCATCAAATCTCTCCTATTAGAGACAAGGATGTTGTGTGAGACCCTGCCAAAGCCCTTACAGAGGTCCAGGTAAATGACATCAGTTGCTCTTCCTTAGCCACTCATGCAGACACTCCCATCAGAGAGGCCAGATTAGTCAGTCCTGGGCACCCTACTCAGGTGACCCTACTCTTGAGTTGGAAGTTGGACTAGGCTATTTCCAGAGATGCCATCCAAACTTAACACTTTTGTGATTTTTTTGACTATGTTCATAATTTTGGAGAGTGTCAACTTAAAGAGCAGTATTATTTCAGTGATGTCTTCTTTTTCAATCCAGAGGTAAAATTGTAAAAGTGCCTAAACAAATATGTCATCCAAAAAGTTCTTTGAGAACTGTAAATATTTTTAGTGATTATTATTTGTATTAGGCTGCAGAATGTATGAGTGAAAAAATCCTCATTTTAAATATGAATTACTTGATGCAGCCTGATTGAAAAACAAAAATACGTCACTTGCTTCCATGTGGAGAAACGAAGTTATTTGATGAGGCTCTTTATCAGCAACAATGCTATGAATTGGGAAAACCTAAATGTATTCCCACCACTTACCCAATTGATTATCATCTCCCAGAAACTGTTACTGTTACAGAAAAATGGATGTTGTAAATCAGGATAGACCAGATGAGTGTGAAAAGTCTAATCTAAGTTGTAGCGATAAGGAGCAATGCAGATTCCCCAGGCAGGTGCAAAGGAGAGCTGCTTTATTGCAAAAACCTGGCCTTTTTAAGCACTTAACCAGTTATCAGTTCACATAGTTTTAAGGCATAACAAACATAATTCAACCAACCACCATACACCACGATGTGAGCACGTGACAGTCACACAGCATGTTTTTCTACCCCTAATTCACCTGTGTCTCTTTCCCACAGTCCTTTTCTACTTAGCCAAAGTAACGGGCCTGAGCCATGATTTTACAAAGGCAACAAGGCCTTCATTTTATAAGGTTTTACCTATGTGCAATGCTAAGTCATTGATTTCATTAGACTTCCTCTAAGATGGTGAGTTTTCCTTCTTCCGTATGTAGACAACCCTTTGGACTGAGTTTTGAGATTATAAGGAGAAATCTGGACAACTGAATTTAGGTTACAAATTTTTTCAGTCAGCTACTTTATTTCACTAGTGGTCAACTTTTGAAAAGGAGTCCAAAACAATTTGATGTGAACATGTTATATCTGACTGTCAAAGAATCATCTCTAATCTTGTTCTCTATTAACAAGAGCTGCTACAATTACTGATTATCTCAGCTAGTAAAATGGAGCGCTTTTATTCAGGACTTTGTCCCACAAAATGAAGATCCTATCCTGTGTTACCATCACTTTTTCATAGTATTGGATTTCAAAGTGGTTAGTATCCAGTATAAAGCATAAACTTAGCAAAAGTAAAGAGTGGATAAAATTTTAAACTCTAATTTTATTAACCAGAAAGAAGACCATTAAGAGAACAATAGAACCATGTACAAGCAGAATAGCAGAACCATGGTAGTCCTTTAGCAGAAGTTTAAAGCAGACCCTTAGCACTTTAAAAGGTGTAGTGCCTCTGGGACTAACAGACCCAGATTTACCTCTCCTAATTTCACCTGCTTAACTGAGGAACTTCGGTGTTCAATGAAGAGAGGAAATGACAGATATTTTCAGAAGGCAGTTCACGCTGATCTGTGTTCTCAGATAAGACTAAATTACTGTAGACACCTATTTATTTTCATCACTGAAAGTCCTGGGTGATTAGATAACTCACCCATCCGATAAGAGTCAGCTGAGTGTATAAGTGTAAGGAATCTAATATGCTCCTAAATTTGGATTAGCTGTGGAGGTGAATTTTCACTGGAACTGAGGTGGTTTCTCAAGTTCTACCAGTGAAGGGTCTGAAACAAATGCCATCAGTGTGGATTTTTACCTGCATCCATCTTTGGGATGCCAGTCGCAGTGGGTCTAGTAAAGGGAAAGAGTCCCAGCCCCCAACCTGTTGCAGTGGGGATACTGCAACACGCATATATCAAACCAGGAGTCCCGTGGAAAGGAAATATATATGGACAGACAGATTCTTGCTAGATGTTTCAGAGATGTTTATTTCTCCAGCCGCATGGCCGGAGCTCTGCCCAGGAACTGTTCCAGTCACAGGACCAAGGGTCCTTCTGCCCGCCGCAGGGAACACAAACCAACCAATGGGAACGAGGCTGAGCAGGGGCAGGGAAACCCCGTGTCTGTGCCCTCAGGGCCCCTCTCCCAGGGCTCCATGGCAGGGGAGGGACCCCAACACCTCACCCGTTTTATTTTAATAAAAGGAGAATGAAAACAACTGAATAAACATAACAAGAACAGTTTCAAAAACAAAACAAGCCACCCTTCTGAGTCTATAAATGTCCAAACAGATTCTCTGGAACACCTTAGGGCTGACAGAAGGGAGACAGAACTCTCTGAGCATGCTTTGTGGGGAAACTGAGGCAGGAGAGGGTTTAACTTCTTCCCTTCCCTTTTCATCCCCCACTCGGCATTGGAAAGGGATTTTTGGGGAAACAGTTGGCAAAAGCATGGTTTTGTGAGGGAAACCATGGATGAAAAAACGGATTGGGAATACACTGGGGGTAATAGGACATAGGGTAAAAGGGAAGGGTGGGATTAGGAGAGGGAGACTGTAGGGGGGGCTTACAATGGAGATATTGTCTAACATGACTACGATTTTTTGCATATATACTGCCTTTTACAGGAACACCATCAGGCCCAGTGACCTGCGATGCTTGTAACCCTTTTCTCCCTAGCACAATTTTGAATTCCACCACCTCTCCATCTCCCAAGCTTGGGATGCATTTTTCAGGGTTATTCTTTTTAATAGCAGTTCTATGCACGAATATGTCTTGCTGGTTGTCACACCCTTGTTATAAAACCATAATTTTGCTTAACATTATACCATTTTACTATCCCTAATATCTTAGTTACTATGATCTTTTCCTTTTCCGAGTGGCTGCTGTTTTCTGTCTCGCTGCGTCTTTGCTCTCTCCTTCGGTCGCTCCCGTGTTGGAATTGTCGGGGCTGCTCGTGCCTGCGCGCTCTTCCCGGGGTCGCGTTCGGGACTGCGCGGGCCGGGCCGGGCCGCGCCGCTCAGTTCTCCGTGCGTCGCCTCCTCTGGTCGCAGCTTCGCTGCCGCTGCCAGGCGCTGTACCCACATCTCGGCCGGGCCCCCGAGCGACGACCCCCCCGCGCCCTGCTCCAGCGCACGTCTTGGCTGGGCGCAGCTCCATTCCACCGCCACCTCCGCCAGCCGCCGCCTGCGCGCTGACCCTCTCGGTCGGGCATTCACGGGGCTCGCTCCACCACGCGCTGCGCGCGGCCGGGCGGGCACCGCCGGGTCCTGCTGCTCCTGCCGTGCCTTGCTCCGCCATCGACACTTGCGGCTCGCTCGGCTCCGCCCGCGCGCGGGAACTGCCTCACTGCTGCTCGCAGAGCGCTCGGTGCACGTGGCCTGGGCAGCATGGTCCCTGCGCCAGGCTTCCCTTCGCCAGGACACAGCTGACATTGCTCAACAGTCTCGGTAATTAAATAATATTCACGAAAATATTCTTCCATCGGCATGTATTTTGACTCCAATATTAACTGTGGCCAAACGGTTTTCCAGAAGCCCTTGGTAAAAATTAAATCCCAAGAAACATAGAAAAAGTTCTTAAACAACCATGCCAGGAAGTGTTTCAGTTCTTTTTGAGCTTGAATCAAGCTAAAATTTACAAATCGTTGTTCAAGAATCATTTTAAGATAAATGTCCATATGCGGCTCTGAGAGCCAAGAGTCTTCCCACGGTTCCTCCATAGTTTAGATATGGAATAGCAAAGCAAAACCAAGAAGAGGAATCCAAAGTTTCCAGGGTTTACTCACACAAATCAGTCGCTTAGGGATCGGGGATCTTTCTGCTCTCAATTCTCCACCATTATGTTGCAGTGGGGATACTGCAACACGCATATATCAAACCAGGAGTCCCGTGGAAAGGAAATATATATGGACAGACAGATTCTTGCTAGATGTTTCAGAGATGTTTATTTCTCCAGCCGCATGGCCGGAGCTCTGCTGAGGAACTGTTCCAGTCACGGGACCAAGGGTCCTTCTGCCCGCGCAGGGAACACAAACCAACCAATGGGAACGAGGCTGAGCAGGGGCAGGGAAGCCCCGTGTCTGTGCCCTCAGGGCCCCTCTCCCAGGGCTACACGGCAGGGGAGGGACCCCAACACCAACCCTTCCTCCTGCCAAACCAATTTAAAAAAAGAAGGGGATGCCTTACAAATGAATTTACATTCCTTCAGGTGTGCAGAAGTACTTTCTCCATGGCTCCCAAGGAGTGATGCAGCTCTACTCTTTCTTTATTTTCTACACTGACAAAATGCCACAATTCTTTCCTGGTGCTGGAGATAGACAGGTATTTTTTTTTTTCCATGCTGTGAAAATAAAAATTTTTAAAAATATATTGCCGTGGTGAATTACAACTAACTCTGCAAACAGTCGTTGTTCTCTGCTTTGAAAAGACTGCTACTCTAATTTGTTTGCATTTACAACCTGTAAGGGTTATCTAACAGAGAAGCTATGTTTTAACTATGGAAATTTCGAAGCCATAGAAAAAAAATTCCAAAGAAGAACATAGTTAGAACTGCCTTCTTTGTGAACCCTTATAGTTTGACCATACACCATTTATTATGAGAAAAGTATTTTCTTACAAAATTATTTAATTATTTTCTAGCCTTACCTGGTACACCCCTCCCTTTTTTTGGTTTGGTTTGGTTTGGTTTTTGTTTTTTTGAGGGTTTTGGTTGGTTGGTTGGTTGGTTGTTGTTTTTACAAAATTCTGTCCTTAAGATAATGTATCCCTTAATGGATTGGACAGGGCCGCTAACTATGCTGATCTCTAATTTTTGCTATTGGCACTTTCAACACAAAGATGAGGTCTATTGCTGTTTTGTCTATATCCTGATACTGCCACTACTGTCAGTATGGTAAATTTGAACTGCACAGCATTTCAGAACAAGAATAAAGAACAGAAAAGATTAGCTCAGTTTATTTCAGAATTTTCTAGTGCATCATTTGAATGATTCAGTTCTTGTGTTGTTTTTAAGCTTATTTTCCCCATAGCATTCAGCAGTTCAGCAGTTGAAAGCTAGCTCTTGCATCTCTAAAATTTCATGTGCTTGATTCCCAGCTGTTTCAGCAATTTTAAATCACTATCCACTCTTGAAAATTGAGACCCCAATTCAACATTTTTAGTTCTGTAACTTTTTATTGGCAAAGAGAGGTGAGATTTGGAGAAGTGTGGCATCAGCTGAATAACCAAGATGGGAATCAACAACCGGAAGATTTGCATAGATCTTTAGTTACCTGAAAACAGAGATAAAGAAACTATGTAATAAGTATATAAAATTACCTTCAAAGTCAGAATTACACGTTGAAATGTTGTACATAATTTAGTCATTTTTTCAGAATTTTTAGGTGTTTGAGAGTTCTCTTAAATCTTGCTTCCACAGGCTGTATACACTTTAAAAAAATGTAGCCTTCTGTTGTGAATGAAGACAATGTCAAGACAGCAAAAAGACAAGAGACCTGAATAGCTTTAACAGTCCTTCCCTATCCAAAATTATTTAAATTACTGTGGAGTTGTGCTCTTCAATAGAATGGGATGTATTTTGGGGAAAGAAGGTTACTGGCACTATTTTTTTCCCCTAGAAGTTTAATTCTGATATAGTGACTACAGATATGCGGAAGAGTTGGTAAACCATCTCTTACCAGGAGTTGAAGGGCCAGTGGGATGCAACCTAAGAACACTTGAAAATGCTCACAGAATTACATGCAAAGTGGTTCATGTGACAAGAACAATCGCTTCTGTCAATTCTTTCAGCTTTCTGATGTTTTATATAGATGATTCCTTTTCATTTGATAAACTTCCAGTTTCATCCACATTCTGAGTCACCCAGAAGTTTTGGACAGATCTGGTAGAAGAGATACAATGCTAAATATGCTTTGTAGACTATGTCTCTTCTTTAATCTTCTTGTTAGCTTTACATGCTTATTTAGGAAAGAGGGAAACAAATCAGGAGAAAAATCGCAGGAAATGTGTCACAGTAGTACCCTGCAGAAAAAGAGCAACAGCATAGAAGGAAGGCTTTTTGTGATTACCAGCAGTAAGGGGATACTGTTTGCTGTTAGCAGAAACATCCCTTTTATTAATTCAAAACAGAATATTCAACATTTGATCATCTAATGAACAGAATCCTTATCAAAGATCTTGTCTTGATGGGCCTTGTCCTTTTGTATTGGAAGTTTTCAGCCAGAATGGATGCAGAGCTGTGTTTCTAATAAGTCAGAAGTAACTTCTTAAGACATATGATTTGCCTGTTATGCCCTCTACTGAGTACTGACAGATGCAGGCGTGCTGGGCTGAAACTGTCTTATTCTAGTGTTGCACAGCTTTCAAGCAAGATGTCTGTCCTTGGACTTTTTGAAACTTAGTGAAACTATGAACATCTCCTGGCTTTTCTGATTTTAAATCAATATTTTTTAAAACATATTTTAACCAAAAATCATGCATAATGTTTCATTTTTTAGTCTTGTTTTTCCTGCTCTTACTTTCAGGAAGAGCCCTTTTTTTTAGGAGTGAAATCTTTCTCCAGATTGAAAGTGACTTACTTCTCATTTCTGCATACAAGTTCATGAGGTATCATGGAGAAAATATGCATGAATAAGAGTGTTACAAATGGCAAAAGGTGTAAGTGGACACCTTTTAAGGAAATAATTTTCTTAAAACTCCCTTTATTTCTTTTGCCTCATGCTATTTCATTTTATTTACACAGAAAAAGAATTATTACACTAGAAGCAAGGACCCTCCAAATGAAGGCAGGTAATGAATGAAGAATTAAGCTGTCCACCAAGTAGAACAGATTTCCTGGTTAGTGAGTCCAAGAACCTTGGCTTTACCTCCCGAAGAACATATGGACAAAAACCCCAATTCATTCCCAATCTTTAACTGTTGGTGGTATCATTGTTTTTCTTTCTGCATCATCTGTTTCAAATCATCTATAAACTTAGGTCATCTAGGAGGTCAAACAGAAACAGAAATTCATTTCTGAGATTTAAACATCTAGGGTTTGGTCTTTACCATTGAAACCAACTGTTTTTAACTTTGTTTTTTTTAACTTGGACAAATTACCTTCCTTGGTAGAAAGCTGTCAGCTACATTTCTAGTATCAGAGGGTTATGTGTTATGGCTCAGTGGAAACTTGAAATAATGATACTTCAGGTTTTTATTCTTCTGCTATGCCTATTAGATGATAGCATCACATTTGGCTAATTTAGACTACGGTCCAGATCCTCAACTGGAATATGAACCAACAAATACAAACACTAAACCTTAGAATTGATGCTACATTTCAAATCTAAAGAGCTTAAAGGCTGATAGTGTTTCAGCTTTCACTAGTCATTCTTCCACACTAAATAAAGAAACTAGATTCGCCATCTTCTAGCTTCTAGACACAGCTGAAAGAAATGAGAAAGAAAAAATGTGTGGTGGCTAAGGACCATTTTGTTCCATTTGTTTTCATGGATCAAAACTGAATCAGTACTCTGCAATTTACAGCTGGATCAAGAGGAGAAATCACAAGAAAGGCACATTCTGCTGAAGCTCTAGGTTGCATCAAGAGCTAAATGAGAATTTAAAACAGTTCTCAAAATAAGCATAGAGCTAAAATCAGCATAGTTTTGGCACTAAAAATAAAAGGGCACTTCTTTGCTGCAGATTGTTACAGCAGCTCACCTGGGAAAAAATACAATTTTCTGCACAGCATTTACAAATCTGAAAGTAGATGCTCATGGTTCACCAGGTCATTGCAAAGATGCTTGAAGATGTAGTCAAGAGGTCATTTAATGGGTGTACTTCACTTGTGGAGTGGGTTTAGAAAGATCCCCTGTCCTTCGTCTGGGCAGACCATGTACAAGATGGCTCTGACCTGATCATAAATTAGGTACTTTAGCACTAAAGCTCTGCTAATTAGAGCAGAAAAGCTCCAAAGAAGAGCTGAGTGTTTCCACTGAAATGGATCCATGCAAGTGAATTCCTGAGTCTGACTGTTCACTAACTAAAGGAAATAAATCCAAGTCACAAGAGAATAAAACCAAGAAATAAGTGAGTCAACAGGACATTTATTCAATGGATACATGTGTCAGCACAAAAAGAAGCAAAGAAAAAGTTTTATTGTCAAAATTAATTTTGGATTATGTGCCTTATACATTACATTTTGCTAATTCCTTGCTGCTTGTGCTCTCTTTCACCTTAATATAAATGCTTTGGGTTTGTTTTATTTTTGTTTGTTTTATTATATGCATGAAAATACATACTCCTTGAGAAGAGGAAAGTATTGACTACCTTTGGCCTTGAGAGGAAGGGTTTCATTTTTCCAGGTGCTTGAATGAATACTCATCTGGTTTTGTTTTGTAATTTTACAAAGAACTCACAGATTTTGAACCTGACCCTTCCTCCTGCTGACAGAACTTGGCAGAATTGTTCAAGTGATATAATACGGAAATGCAATGCTGAGTTGTACCTCTCCCTGCGATGTAATGCACCTACAGCAACCTTACAGAAAGTGACTCATAATATAGATTTGTCATAGACCTAGAGAAAAACAGGATTGCTTTTATCTGAATGAAAGTAGAGGCAAATCATTATACTGCAAGTGCAGCCATCTTCCTGCATCCAACAGGACAACAAAAATGATACTGCTAGCTTTGCTTTATCAACAGAGGAAACTTTTGTCATTTTATTTCATTTGTAGCAAAGGATGTGTTTTAAGCAGGTTATTTGGCATTTTGTCGCGGTTTAGCCCCACCCAGCAACCAGCCCCCATACAGCCAGTTCGCTCTCTCCCCCACCAGCAGGACTGGGGAAGAGAACTGGAAGGGTGAAAGAGAATTCATGGACTGAGACAAAGGCAGTTTAATAGAGAAAGCAAAAGACACACACACAAGCAAAGGAAGGAATTAATTCACTGCTTCCCAAGGGCAGGCATGTGTTCAGCCATCTCCAAGACAGCAGGACCCCATCATGTGCAGCGGTTCCTTGGGAAGACAAGTGTCATCACTCCAAATGTGTCCCCCTTCTCCCTTCCCTCCACTTTTTATACTAAGCATGGTCCTCTGGAATATCCCTCTGGTCAGTCTGGATCACCTGTCCTGGCTGTGTCTCCTCCCAACCTCCTGTTCACCCCCAAACTCCTCACCAGTGTGGCAGCATGGAAAGCAGAAAAGGCTCTGGCTCTGTGTAAGCCCTGCTCAGCAATAACCAAAACATCTCTGTATTAGCAACCCTGTGTTCAGCACAGATCCAGACCACAGCCCCATACCAGCCACTGGGAAGAAAATTAACCCTACCCCACCCAAAACTACCATGGATTTCAAAAGAAGTTGTTCTGTTATAGGCAAAATGAAACAGGGAATGGGGTTAGTATCAGAGACAGAGAGAAAATGTAATATTGGGAGGTGAAGAGGATATGGAAATAAATATCCCATAATCAGGAGAATATTAGGTAATAACTCTCCCCCTAAAAACATCCATGAAAATTGGCCAGTATGAAACAAAGGAAACCTTAATAATTCCATCATTAAAATTCTGAGTGCCTAATATTATTGGTTGGAGTATTGATTACTGAATGATAAAAAAAAGTAAAAGTCATTCAACTAAAGGCACAGTTCAGAACCACAATTTCAGTGGAAAAGCTCTGAGTACATTTTTCTTCACACTAATTTCTTCTTGTATGCTTTTTGTGGTGGTTTAAATTATGCATATAGTAAAAAAAACCCAGGTAAATATATTCAAAAGTACAAATATGGATGTGTGTGGAAAACTAGGCCATAGTATAAGTGAAACAAAGACAGATTAAATTATAGCTGATTTTGATTCTGAAACAAAAAATAATTGCATACTTAGGTGTGTTTTGCATTCCATTAAAATCTTGGCTACAATATCACAGTTACTGAAAGTATCTCTGATAAGGCTGACTCTTCATGCTCTCTCTGCTTCCTTAGATTATTGCATTATACTGTAATTGCATTGGAGCATAGTATTTTTCTTATTTTAAATGTGTGTCACATGATGTCTGCGGTTATAGTCATACATGTCTAAGAAACATATAAAAATGCTTCCCAGGATATTTAGTGGAAGTTCCTGGGAGTAATTTGTAAGGTGCACTGCTGCCAATTTCTGCTCTTAGTTTTTGTCAAGGTCTTTGAATTTCCTTTATCCTGATGATGATACCAGCCACTTTTGTTCCCATTTCCCTGTCTAGTTTTCCTATATTACTCAAATTTCTTTATCTTTTGCTAGCTGGAACCACACCATGACCTACTTCCTATTCTCCTTAGTATTCTTCACCATATATATACACTAATGTGCCCTTGAATTGTCTGTTCTAATAGAACTGAATTGCCTGTAAAAGAACAGACAAAGACATTTGATGTATATGTAGTGGAAAAAATTTTGCTGAGTACTGAATATGTTGGTTTTTGGTGAGTGGATCTGTGGATTCTTGAAGTGGTGTATCACATGGCGGCAAGATTTATTGCTGAGAAGTGAAACCTGTTTTTAATATCCCTGAAGAAGATTTCCCTAGCTGCTGTACACGTGAATATAATTTCTTCAGATGGAACAGCTTTTCTGTGGACATTCTGATGGACTTGAGGCCAGCATTCTGCAAATCCTGAATGTTGAACTGTGAGTAGATTGAGTGAAAGACAGAAAAGAATGCTAGAAGCGATTGCTTCTTGAATGAGTCATCTTTAAAGGTTTTTTTCCATTGGTGCCAGGATTCTAGATGATAGAACATGAAACCTCACAAACAGCTGTGTGATTTTGTTGTGAAACAGTGCAGGGTAGGAAGGAACAGCTGGTAAGAGGGGAGGGAGAACAGGGTATGTCATCTGCATGAACTAGCCCTTACACTGAAGGAAGTTATTTAAACATAAATTGGGACTTCTCAGAGTGGGCAGATTCCCTAAGCAACAGACATGCCCATGTATTCATTGCTGCGTTTCATGAGTTTATTCCATCCCCACCTTTTTTCCACTTAATAATTGTTTCAAGATTCAGATTATGAATGAGGAAGCATTGGAAGCCATGGAAGGTAATTTGTTGCCCAAATTCCTGATAAAGGAAGACTTTTTAAATTTTCTGAAGGATCAAAGTTTATAATAAAGTACATTTTTTTGTTTATTTTTGTTCTGTTTATGATTCAGTCTGTTAAAGGAGTCAGTGTAGTCTTGAAGAACCAGATGAGGGAATACACAAGACCACTAATCTGGCTGGTATAATTCTTACAAAAACTGGGAAATTGGGCATACCTTACCACTTTTCCATTTATGTCTGTAGTTCTAACAAATTATATTACACCTTTATTCAAATTTTGACTATAATTAAATATAAAAGTAAATGTTTGGTTTTAATGAAAACAGAAGCCTCTTTACCTTGTCACAGAGGAATTCCCAGCTGTAAGCTCTAGTTTATACTTTTTCTTACATAGAAACTCAGTGTTTAGTGAATTAAAGATGAAAGTGCCTGATAAAATATCCTGACAAGGCCAATTCTGGAGAGATCACAAGAACCTTGGGAAGCTCATAACGATTTTGATAAATTGAAGAAATCGTGTGTAACAGTAAGAGGAAAACTAATGTAAACAGAGTCTACTCAGAAAGAAAGAGTCAGATACAAAATACAGACTAATAAATATAAAATATAGCATAATAACTTCTGATTTTTTTTAGGAATCTGGATATTATAAATGAAAGGGAAGGAATGAAGGCAGGCTTTATATCTGGATTTACAAATGAAATCAAGGATAAGCTTTCCTAATAAGAAAATTCCTGAGCTAGAAATTTTTTTAAGACACCATAGCTCTATTCTTAACTGTTCAACCCTGTTATTTCTTAAACTAAAGCTTGTGAGAAAGCTGTAATGAAATATAAACCAAATTAGATTGCAGAAAGGGATCTAAGCTGGACATAAAATATCTACCTTTGTATAGTCACAAGGGAAAGTATTCATGTTCTAATGAGGATTTTACAGAGAAATCTTTGTGGGAATATTTTTTATTCGAGGATTGCTCATCTGTCAGCTAAATTTTAATATGAAAAAGACTCACGTACAATGGCAAATTAGCCTTGGCCAGCAGCCAAACTCCCATCCAGCTGCTCACTCACTTCCCGTCCTCAGTGGACAGGGCAAAAAGTAGGATGAGAGAGCTTGTGGGTTGAGATAAATTCAAGAACACTTACCAGTGACCATTACAGACAAACCATGTTTGACTTGAGGAAAAATAATTTCACTTGTTGCCAATAAAAATAGATTCAGATACTGAGAAACATACATTAAACCAACACTTTTCCTGCCCCTTCTCCTGACTCCTCTCTTGCTCTCTGAGAAGCACTGGGAAAATGGAGAGCAGGGGTCTATGGTCAGTAAACAGTGGTTCCTCTCTGCTGCTCCTTCCTCCTCACTCTTTTCTTCTGCTTTGGCATGGGTCCTTTTCATGGGCTGCAGTCACTCAGGTTAAGTCTGCCCTGGTGTGGGGTCTCCATGAGCTGCAGTTCTTCAGGGAATATCCCCCTGCCCTAATGTGGGGTCTTCCATGGGCTGCAGTGTAGGTGTCTGCTCCACCCGTGTTCCCTCCACAGGCTGTAGGAGAATCTCTGCTCTTTCTCCTCTTTTCCCCAGCTCACAGGGTTGTTTCACTTTTTTTTCCTCATTCCTCACTGCCTGTGCAGTGTTTTTTTTCTCCTTGTTAAATAATCTGCAAGGCACCTCTGCTGCGGCCGTGGGCTCAGCCGCGCCCTGCGGTGGGTGGTTGGATCTGGCTGGATCCAGCTGGAACCGGCTGTGTCCGGCTGGGGCAGCCCGGCCTCCCCTCACAGAGCCCCCGCTGCTGCCAGGGCCTGGGCATCTGCACCCTCTTGCAGATGTAAACACTCAACAAACCAAATGTAACTTCTCTAACAAACACTAGAATGAGCTCAAGTCAGGTTGTCTTGCTATTTCTTTTTTATGCTTTACTTTATATTCTTCTTTAAAGTCTTCATTTTTTCTTTTCATCGAAAAGTATAAATATTTAATGAGTAGGTAAGGTAGTCCTTAGGTCTGTTACTGCGTCTACTCAGGAACTGTGCAGAGAATAGGAGATTAAAGGCAAGGAAATAGCCCAGTAGTTTCAACATATAAAAAGCTTCCCTCTTCAGTATTGCCAATATCATTATGTTTGCCTGTCTTTTGGAGGAGAAAGCCTCAGTGTGGTGCTTGAGAACCTAGGGAAAACATCTTCATAATTTCATCTAAAAGACTCATAGTTCTTTTAAACACAACTTCAGTATTGCAGATGTGTGGCCACCCTCTATTAGATGTAGGCAGAGTAATTTGACACTATATCCTTTGAAAAATCTTTGTATTTACCACGTCCATGGTGCATCCATATATACATGCCCCATCCCTGGGAAACATTCAAGGGTTGGGCAGGGCTCTGAGCAACCTAATCAAGTTGAAGCTGTCCCTGCTCATTGCAGCAGGGTTGGACAAGACGACCTTTACAGGTGCCTTCCAAGCCAAACCATTCTATGATTCTATGATCTTCTTTCTTAATAATATTAGTAAAATAGGATTTGAATAAATGATTTCATTTTTGTAAACTTGAGTTCCTGATACCTGTTTTTTTTAAATAAAATGTAGGGGACCCAAATGTCTGCTGTGATATGGACCTTACTCACGAGCATTTCTGTTTGTTTCCAGGGCAACTGATTTAATTTTCACTCGTTCTAACTTCCTTCAGTCTTAACCAGGTCTGACTGTGCTTTTTCTATAGAATGTATCTAATCAAGGAAAAGACACACATCCTGGGTACTTCTGCGCAAGTCACAGTACCGAGTTTGCTGTACAGTGACCAGAAGTGAGGCAAGGAGGTAAGGCCATGACCCTTCAAAGTGCTTCATGCTATATTAGCAGGGACTAGCCATCTAGCCATTACACAGGACATTACAAAGATTGCTCTATTTCCCATTAATTTCATAAGCCTCACACTGGGTTATCTGTGAATGCATGTGTATCACTTACAGTCACTTTTCTTAATAAATGATTCATATTTAATGGGAATAATAAGTATTGCTGCAAGTTTCTAATACGATTTTTTTCACTGCAATTTCCTTCTCACTGTTCTTTCAAAACACTTAATCATCCATGCTAATAATTAGCAAATTCTTGTTAGCTGAAGGGGAAATCATATCTTACAGTATTTGCACCAGATAAACTGGATCCATTATAACCCGTCTCAGTACTATATTTTGCAGGACATGGGAGATGAATTCCCAAAGCATAAAACTATGCATTATTTTTTTATCATGAGCCTAAAAAAATTATCTCTCCTGATCTACTGTAAATATTTTCATTTGCCTTCAGTAGTAGCACTCTGGCTTATATGATGAGGGAGAAATGAAATACAAAAAGCTGTTGAACTCCATCATAAATAATGTACACTACCTGGGGTGGTTTATGCCCTCAGTTGTACATGTGCTTCTATTCAATGTATGTATCTAGCATATAAATTGGAGAA